>NW_008587842.1:0-3809 GCF_000691845.1 Merops nubicus
CTAAACCCTAAACTTTCTTTATTTTGTAGAAGTTTAGGATCAATTATAATTTTGACCTGGGAGACAGCTCGCCAGGACCCATTAAGAAGATTCACCATTTCAATGGGAAGAGACCAGGCACTGGGCTGCTGAGTCAGCAGCATCACTTCAGCATGTGTTAACAAGGAAGTAAGAACCTATTTGATGGGAGGCCTCAGATGGGTGAGCATGTCCTTCACAGGCAAAATATTTAAAGGAAGATGTAGAGCAGCTTCAGAGAATCCATGACCATGCTTGGAGAAACGACCAAAAGAGTAGGGATCATGTAATCGCTGAAACAATGGTCTGGGGGACACAGGAAAATGTTCAAATATTTAACAGGCTGCTAAAAAGAGGACCAAACCAGACTGTTCTTGGTGTCCCACATGAACATGAAATAGGAAGCAATAAGTTTAAAGTAGCAAGCAAGGCGTCAAGTCAAGTTAGACCTGAACAGTGGGGTGAGTTAATAATGGAGCAGACTGTGAACAGAGTGGGATGTGCAAGTGCTGAGGGTTCAGAAGGAAAGGTGAGGCAAACTCCTCTGCTTTCTCCTTCATTACAGCACTGAGCAGCCTCTCAGTGCTCTGGTTTCTGTTTGCCTGTGGTTGACACAAACATGATTGTTTTGTGAAATGCAAAGAATTGCTAAATCGGCCAGAAAATAGCTGAATCCTAGCTGAATCTGCTGGCACTATTTTTGTGCCTCTGTATTCTGCCCTTACTTCTTTCCTGTTGTCACTCTGCACCACAGTACAAGGAAGGACTTGACCCCAGAGTCAGAGCTGCTGCCTGTCAGCTCCTCTCTGCACCCCACGTCTGTCTGGAGGGGCTTGTGTGGACGTGGGCGAGGACAAGGGGGTAGGAGAACCATCCTGTGATGCAGCGTGGGAGGAGACAAGTGGAAATGGCCATCGAAGAGTGTGGACTGGCCGAGGCCAGCAGAGCTTTAGGACAGGCAAACGCTGTTGCCTTCTTCATTTGGGAAGAGGCAGCCAGTAGGGATGCTGTTGAATTGGGCAAGTGCAGAACAGGGTAGTAACGTGCAGACCACATTGGGTACTGAAGCTCTGATTTCTCATTCAGATCAGCTCTGTTGTAATGAGAATAGGAGGAGGTAGAAAACAATTGCTGCTATGAAAGAGCCCAACTTTACAAAGGCAGACTGAAAAGCAGAATTTTTACGTCTGCACTTTGGTTTTATAGCTGAAACTTGGCTGTTCTTGGAAGACATGGCAATTTGTCATTCCGTTGCCTATGCCAGACTTCACTGCAACTTCTTCCCTCTTTGTGTACAGTTAACAAGCAGCAAACTTGAGGGAGGAGAAGGACACACTGGAAATAGTCCTTATTTTACTCAGGTTTTGGAATGGAAGGTTTACTAATACCTGCTCTTAGTATCTTCTCTCTTTTTCACCCCATGCTGCTGCTGTGAGTAACCTCTTGCAGATGAAAACTTAATCTCAGGTCCTTTATCTTATACAGAAAATGAATAAAACTTTAACCAATAAAGCCAATGCCTTGTTTGCAAAGAGTCACATAAAGGCATTGCTTTTGTTAAATTGCTCTTTGTGGCAGGGTGTGGAGCAGGAAGACTTTACTGTGGGACACAGCAGTTCTGGTTTGCCTCAGCTGACCTCCCAGGTAGTGTATGGTGTCAGTACATATTTTCCATGCCAAGTAGCAGGAGATGCTGTCTGGGAAGGGACAGGAGGACGAGGAACAAGGCTCACTGTCTGTATCTCTGAGTCCGTTCTACTCCCACTCTTGAACAGCACCAGGAAGAAAGTGTCTCTTGGATGTAGTCATGGGATGGCACCTGCCATGGGAAGGAGCATCTGCTTGAGACTATGTTGAGGATGCTTTAATAGTGAATGCCCATTCAGGAAGAGAAAAGAAGCTGAATTTGTCATACATCTCCCTACAGATTTAAGTAGAGGGAAACCCAAACTCTGGCTGCCCCTTGGACAACAGAGAGAAGTAAGGCAGGGAAATCACCCTCAGAAGAGGATTCTGGGGATGCTGTGGGAAGGTGTGTTTGAAGGGAGAGAGCAATTTTCTGGGGAGGTAGAGGCTGAGAAGGAATCAGTGAATGCAGATCTATTTCAAGGAGGAGAAGTGGAAATTTTGCTTTTGGTGGTGGGAGTTCACAAGGAGGTGTTTGCAGCCTGAGTGGTTGTAGCAGTGTGACTACCACAGATGGCCTGTGGGACAAGAGAGCCTGTGGCACTCTGCAAAGGCTGCCAGCTCGCTTTGTTCAGCACATACAGCCACACTCTGGGGGGTGCTTTACAGGGCTGCTGATGTTTGGACTGCTTGTTGTTGCTGTTTTCCCCTTACAAAAATGTTTGCCCCTACGCTGCTATAGTTCTTTCCTAAGTGCATTTTATAAACAATTTGCAGACAAGAGGCAGTTAGCATCAGATTTGCATGTGTACAGGTCCTTCAGCTCTGCTGTTGTGAAGCTGTGCTGTATTTTATAAACTGCCTGTGTGAGGTCAATAATGCAGATCATGACAATAGGTGAGCTCCCAGGTTGCAGGGAAACAGTGCTCCTAATGCTCTCCTCAGATTTTTCAGGTTTCTGCCTGTCTCCTTCCTGAAAACAGGTCCTACAGGTTTAAGGGGCAATGAATCTTCCAGCCAATAAACTGCTGGTTTTGAATTCTTGTTACAGAGCAGTCTCGAGACAGGTCCCATGAGATCATTCAGGAGCAAGGAGCCTGTGCTCCTGTGAACAGTGACTGCTGGAAAGCAAAGCTGACAGAGAGCTCTCCTCAGTGTGCCCCAAATCCATCTGTTGTGGCAGTGAGGGGAAGAACTGCTCGGCTGTACACACACCACGCCCAGGCAGTGCGTTCATGAACTCTGCAATCTGCAGCTTGGCGGGTAAGGGTGCCAGTCAAGAGCAAGGGGCTGGTACAGGTGGGAAGCACAGCACGTCTGGACACTGTCCCCTCCAGGATCCAACCCGCGCCTCTAAGCTGGCACCAGGGGGAGCATCCCCCAGGACGGGCCGGCAGGGGAGTGGCCGTCACGCTTCCTCGCAGCCAAAACTGGCTGGCATTAGGGGGGAAATATTTTTCATCCTTGATGGGTCTGGCATGAACTGCTCAGACTCAGGGATCAGAACTGAGAAATTGTTTTTCCTTCCTGGGACTTGATTTCTCACTGGAGTGCTCAGGAATCTCTGAGACCAAAGCAGCCTTGCTTCCGGCAGTGGCTGGACTCTGGCATGAGCCATGGTTAATATGACCATGTCAGAATGCCCCAAAAACAGCTCCTGGAGGGCTTATTCTCTCAAGTGCCATGGAAATGTGATCTTGCATTACTCTCCAGAGGAATAGAAGACAACCCTGAAACACATTGCAACAGCAGCACAAAGATGAACGTGAGAAACGGAGCAGGACAATATGAAGCAAGATTTATACAGGAAGGAAACTAGAAGGAAGGAAAAGGGAAGAATAATTCACAAGGGAAGGTATTAATGAAGGATTCGAGGATCAGTACAGTGTCTGAGGTTAGTTTGTCTAAGAACTTAGTCCTGAAATTAAGTTGAGTTTGGAGTTCAGAAAGGAGGTGCGTCTAACTATTGTAGAGGTCATTGCTTCCTCCATTTCACCTGACTAGCAAACCAAGCATGCTCTTCACACTTGTTAATTAATGTAGATATTTGGACATGTTCACGGGAATCAGTAAAAAGAAAATCTCTAATTCTATCAATGGAAAATAATTTAATATTCTGAAGTCATCAGGTATGAACGTTTAATTTCTGCTCCAACAGGCTTCCA
>NW_008587843.1:0-808 GCF_000691845.1 Merops nubicus
GAGAGCAATAAGGTCTCCCTTCAGCCTCCTCTTCTCCAGGCTAAACAATCCCAGTTCCCTCAGCTGCTCCTCATAAGACATGTTCCCTAGACCCCTCATCACCAGCTTTGTTGCTCTTTACTACCTCAGTGTCCTTCTTAATACTATGGTGCCCAAAATTGAACCCAGTACTTAAGCTGTGGCCTCACCAATGCCAAGTACAAGGCCATGATCACTTTCCTGCTGGCCACACTATTTTTGATACAGGTCAGGATGCTGTTGGCCTTCTTAGCCACCTGGGCATACTCGTGGCTCATGTTCAGCCAGCTGTCCACCAGCACCCCCAGGTCCTTTTCTGCCAAGCAACTTTCCAGCCACTCCCATCGCCTGGGGTTGTTGTGACCAAAGTACAGGACCTGACACTTGGCCTTGTTAAACCTCATACTACTGACCTCAGCCCATCGATCCAACCTATCCAGATACCTCTGTAGAGCCTCGAGTAGATCAACACACCTACTCAATTTGGTGTCACTTGCAAACTTAGCGAGGGTGCATTCGATCCCTTGATAAAGATATTAAACAAGACAGGCCTCAAAGCTGAGCCCTGAGGGACACCACTTGTGACTGGCCGCCAACTGGATTTAACACCGTTCACCACAACTCTCTGGGCCTAGCCATCCAGCCAGTTTTTAACCCAGTGAAGAGTCTACCTGTCTATGCCATGAGCCTCCAGAGGGGAGACGGTGTCAAAGGCCTTGCCAAAGTTCAAGTACACAACATTCACAGCCTTACCATCATCCACCAGGTCACCTGGTCATAGAAGGAAATC
>NW_008587844.1:0-288 GCF_000691845.1 Merops nubicus
CAGCTTTCTCTTTTTGTTGTTGGTTTGGGTTTTTTGGTGTTTCTTTTTCCACTAAAAAAAGACCTTACCTAGAAATGCCACTAGGAGGATGTGGAAGCAGAGCTGCAGTATGAAAGGATCAAGTGTGTGAAGTGCTGGGGTTGAAACCCTCAGCCCTGGATGAGGGTTGGCATGTGGGTGATGCCCACAACCAGGTAACAAAGCCCCTCCTGATTGGTTTCCACCCAGGGTCTGGCCAGCCTTGGGTGGGGACTGATGAGGAGATCACCACCAGGTGCCCCCACCTTC
>NW_008587844.1:434-1763 GCF_000691845.1 Merops nubicus
GTATATAACTGGACTCAGTGGCGTGGCTGCTACCATCTCCCATGGGGTGGCTCCTTGCCTGTCTCACTGCCTTCTCCATGTCCACTGTGGTGGGTGAGTGCATGGACTTGTTCCTCCTCTGGTTGTCTGGCACTTTGGGTCTCTGGGGGGTGATGTGGTTGGGGAGGGAGGAGTTTGGCTGCTGGTCTGTTAATGATAATATCATTCTATATTGGGCAAGTGGTCAGCAGAAGAAAGTGTCAGCAAATACATGTCTCACCAGGTTCCATATAATACATGCAGGAGTGTAGAGAGAAGCCCCTGGGCCGAGCAGAAGAAGCTGAAGGAAAGCAAAGCAACTTGGGGCAGAGGGTTGTATGGCATTCCATGCAGCAGGCACCATGGCCTCTGCACTCACCTCTCTCCACATTTCAGTCAGACCTCCCTGTTGCCCCAGGGAGCAAAATTGCATTTGCTGTGCTGCAAGCAGGAGGCAGTTCTGAGGAAAGGATCTTTCCTATCATCTCTTACATGCAGACTCTTTAGTTTCTGTGATGTGCCAAATCTGCTCACTTGATTGATGCTTAGTGGAGGCATTTTCTAATTGCTACCATAATGCCCTTCTCACTCCAGAGAAGCTAATTTTGCAGCCTTTCTTTTTCTCCCCTTGTGTTTTGTGAGGTGGGATTATGTGGATATCGTGTAAATTTGGGGAAAATCTTTTCTGCTCTGTGAAGGTACAGTCTGGACATCCCCATGCAGGCTTCAAATGCTTAGAAATGAAAAAAGGCCATGGCAGCAAAGTCAATATATTTTTATTTTAGTGTAAAGTATTCTGTTTCTTCAGGGTTGAGAATGTGTTGCCTTCTTTCAGGTGTTATTTTCGTGGTCTGTCTAACAAAGATATTTATGGTTGGATGTTAAATATATACCTTTAAATTGGAATATATACCTTTAAATTGGAAGTTAAATATATACCATTCTCCATATACCTGGAGAAATTTCCATCAAATTGGTTTTCTTGTGGAAATTTTCCATGGAGGGGGAAAAAAAAGAGGCTGCTGTTTATTTGGGAAGAGGCAGCATCAGGCAAAGTGTGAAGGGGGCAGGAAGGAGGATCAAAAATGGGCTGGGGGATGATAATAAGGTCACATAATAAGACCCTGTGAGCTCTGCTGTCTTTGAGGGAGGATACCTGATGGTCATCTCTGCTCAAATAAACCAGACCTGTTGTTCTGACCACACCACAGGAGTCCAGGCTGTTGCTGGGAGGTCTTCAGGAAGAATCAAGGTGCTCTTCTGGGCCCACAAGGATTTGCCTGAGGGAACTGATGGAGCATCAGTGTCTTC
>NW_008587844.1:1794-3947 GCF_000691845.1 Merops nubicus
GGCAGCTGCCACTGCTTCCAACAGTGACAGGCACAATCCTGGGACAGGAACAAATAACACTGCTGCCCTCAAATTGCAGGCTGGTGTTTTGCCCCAAGAATATCTAAGAGTAAAGAGATCAACATCTTCTTTGAAGTAAAAGACTTTGTGGTCTTAGATGTCTCTTCCCACCTTAATGATTCTATGGAAAGCCTAGCTGAGAATGTTCTGCAAAACTAACACCAGTATGTTAGAAAAAGAAAAATAACCCATAAAAGATTTGTTGAGAAAAATATCTATTGTTTTAGTGTGGTTCAGGGGGTTATTTAGGGATGGGAGTTCAAGGGGTTAATTTCTTGGTGTTCTTCCACTGATAAAGAGGGAATGCTTGGAGGAATAATCATAAATAATCATAATCATATCCTGCCTAGATGGATGTGGGTTTAAACATAGATGCAGTTGCTGCAAACCGTTCTCTAAAGATACTGAAGGCAAAAAGGGGATATGTGAAATTAAGAGCAGAATGGGCTAATTAAGATTTTCAGATAGGTGCTGAAAACTGGGTTATTACGCAGAATGTTGCTTACTTGACTGTGGCTTCTCAAAATGCTCTTTTCTTGAGTGTTTTGGGGAAGGGTGTGTGTGTCTAGGGTATTTTTTTTCACTTAGCCCCTCCAAAAGTTGTTTTGCCCTCTCAGGGACATGCAGGTGCATGGGGCAGACTCTGTTCTCTTCTCTTCCTGCAGTTCCTCAACCCTGTTGCCTCCAACATGTTTTGCTGGGGAAGCCTTTGGGATCATCCTGGCACTGGATAACATTGAAAAGGAAAGAAAACTTTTGAAGCAACCTTTTTTCTTTGCTGTCTTAAGGGTTACTGAAAGTCTCAGCTCAGACATGCTGAACATTCCCTTCTGAATGTGTCTTGTGCTTGGTTAAAAATTCCTTATTTTCTCCTGAAAAATTCACTGTCTCTCCAGCAGTTTTCTATTTCACCCAACAGCCTCTTGGCTAACTCCTGAATTCATTTAATAGAAGCAACAGGAAGGCTGGAAGAACATGGACAGGACAGAGCTGTAAAAAAAGCCTTGGCTGTGGCAAAGGAAAGGGAATTTTGTGCCTCTGCATCAGCACTTCCACATGAAAGGCTAAAAGGTACAGAGCTAACCAGAATTCATCAGCTGCTTCTCTTCCATAAATAATTTAAGCTGTTCTCTTTTTATTTTTTGTTTTATAAATGGTCTTAAGACCTAGGATGGCTCTGCACTCATGCCAAAATTGTTGAATATTCCCAAATTTTTTGGCAGGTCAGGAGCAGTTTCAGTTCCTAGGTAATGACAGGTATTTTGTTGGCACAAATATTTGGAAGAGACTTGTCTGGGGCAAGCAGATGTTCTCATAGGTAGAGATCAAGTCAGATTGATCACAAGTGATGGTTCAGGTCAAATACATGTTGTTAGGCTATTTTTAGGTGGGGTTATTGGGATTGCTTCTTGTTTGTGTGACAGTAGGTGCCTGCCAGCTAGTGGCCATTCTGCTGGACAATTAGCAGTTTTCCCCATCTGGTGAATAGATTTACTCCCCATGCCTCTTGCATGTGATAACATTTGAGGCTTAAATAGAGATGTCTTGGTAAAAGGCTTTTTTTTCATTGTCCAGAGCATGTTTTCAAGAGATCTGTGGCTTTTGAGAGTGATGGAAGTGCTGTGTAAGTGGATTGTGATGCTCCATTTAGACCCTGGTGTCTGCAGTTCTCCTAGAAATAAAGAACAACTACAGAAATGGTGTTTCTAATCTGGTGAATAAGAAATATCCAGGATTTTTTTTCCCCTTTTCACAGAAACTTTTTTTCATAATTAAGTGTTGAGTTCTTTTGGTGATTTGCTTTCTTTCTACCTCCTGCATGGCTCCAAATTAAGACACCCCCCAAAACCAATCCCTGCCCGACCGAATTGTTTCAGAGTGCATTTCACTCCACCTCCTCCTGCCAAATTCCAGCTGATCCAAGAAAAGTCATGCTGTGCACCCATTTAAACTGAAAAGCTCACAGGCTTGGTTGGGCCATTTCAAAGTTTGTAGAGATTTAGCTCTAATCCTCTTAAAATATTAGGCCATGTGACCTTGCATAGCCTATTGTCAGTGGGATAAAGATGCCTTTGATTTTTATTTACACTCTT
>NW_008587844.1:4045-12544 GCF_000691845.1 Merops nubicus
AATGCTTCAGCAAGAAGAGTTTTGCAATTTCCTGCAGCTCTGTGCTCCAGTTTTTTCTCTCTAGAGACACTCTTACTAGATGTCAGCTTTGCAGGCAAATAAATTGTTTTATTTTTGCATAAAATATGTCCTTCCACCTCTCTTTATGGAGTTTTGCACCATAAATGTTTCATGCAGGCAATCTCAACAACTCAGGCACTTGCTTTTGCTTTATAACTTTTCAATTAAACAATGGGTTTTAAAAGCTGGCAGTAGTTCCAACCTGTTATGAATTTTGCCTTCAAATATTAGGTTTTTTTTTCCCTCTTTAGAGTGTAGCAAAATAGGCATAAGGAGTATAGTGAAGAAAGTGCTGTAACCATGGAGGGTAATGTTTTTGAAAGAGTACACAAGCCCCACAGCTCCTATCTTCATTAATTTGCATAGTTATTGACACATGCAAAAGCAGTAAAAATTTATTAGCTGGTAGGCTTGCCTAGGAAGCTTGGTTCCATATTTAAAGAAAAAATATGGGGCTTTTCTGCCTCAAAGAGGAAGGAACAGTTTTCAGAGATGAATGGAGAGTTTTGGTGCTGTCCAAGCATGAAGTATTTTGACAATGAAGAAAATAATTGTGGGAGGCTGGGGACTTTCTGTGAAAATTGTCATTTTAAGTGAAATCTCACTTCTCTGTCTAGTAGTGCATTTAAAGTTTGGCTGGTGCTTCCCTATGGTCTTCCAAAGTCCAAACTGAGGAAGAGCAAAGCAGTGATTTCAGGCCTAGTGCTAAAGATGCCTTCAACCAATAAACTTTATGGGCCAGTAGTGTAAAAATATTAATCTGTCCTGCTATCTTTTAGTAACCAGGCTCAGTTTATGCCATACCAGTGTTAGAAAAGTCAGATTTGATCCATTGTGTCTTCATTAGATATCCTTCCTATCCTTTGTGACTCTTCCTACTTGCCTCCATGCTTCTTAACCCCTCATCAGGCAACAGTGTAAAGTTAAACACACAAAAGCCAATTAAAAAAGGCAAATTTAACAGATTAAACACAAAGCAACATTGATCCAGACTTTACCTGTCCAGCTTGTTCTTAAAGGAAGCTGCACCTCCTTGGCCTTTCCCACCAGTGACAATCCATGAGGATTTCTAGGGGAATAAATAGCCCTTCAAATGGGTAAAATTCTATTCTAAAGGGGATAAATTTAAGGAATGCTTTCCAATTTAGATGTCACCTTGGTCTAAGAATTTTCCAGCTTTTATTGCTGCAGGTAGTACCTACATGCTCAGGCTGACAAAGGTCAAAGAAAAGACTGTTAGTTCTACTGTTTATTTTATGTGTTCAGACACATTTTCAGGTGAATCTGGCTGGAAAGGTCCCACTTAAAACATGTGGAAGTGTCTATAGTCTCTGGCTCACTTTTCCTCACATATAGCTGCAGTTAAATGGATTATCTTCTCCCCACCACATCTCCCAAAAGCAGGAGTGGGGGTTGTAACCAAGGCATCCAACACCAAGCCATGAGTTAGAGGTTTCAACTGTGATTTGTGCAGCCTGGCATATTAATGTAAACTGATAGCAGCTCATAATGAGCATCTGCCATTGCCTCCTGTCAAAGATGAGCTACTGGACTTACTGGACCTTTGATGGAACCCAAGAACAGCTGCTCTGGTGCTCTTTGTAATGGCTCAAACCCTCAGTGCAGCCATGCAGGAGCAGGAAAAAACCATGGAAGAGCTGACTGCCACAAGCTCCAGGGACACCTCTGTGTAAATCAACAGAGTCCAAGGCCAGAAAAGTTAGGATTAGTCTTTGAGGGAGGAGAGGAAGGCATGTGCACTGAGATTGGAAGCTAGAGGTGGACTGCACCCTTGGATTTGGCTTACATTTTTTAAGCTAAATGGAGATTTGGGTTCTCTTTGAAGATTTAAAATGTACTAGACATAGTGAGGTGAGCCCCAGACAATCTTATGTCCCATAAAAAGGGAGCTTAGGCAGTGCTAGGTATGTGTGAGAATGATCAGTTTTCCCCTGAATAGCAGCTTTAATTTATGTTGCATCCTTTGTACTCCAAGAAATGTGTGAGAAAGGAGAGGGAGGGGGGGAAAAAAATGTCTAAAGAAAACTGAGGTTGCAAATATGCAAGGAGATTTGGGAGCAGATGTGAAAAATTGAGGCTGCTTTAATTTGAAATAGCTGGGTGGCAAGTCAACAGCATTTCTCTAGGTGCATGGCTGTAGGCTGCAGAGGTCTACAGCACATATCAGAGTGTGATCTTTCTAGATGGCTGCTCTGGGGTGGTGTGTAACCTGTGCTGAAAATGAAATGTCATCCCACGTTTAGTGTGTGATACAGTGGAAATGTGACTTTTGAGAGCTGGGTGGAGAACTGAGGGCTATAAGTGAGTACTTGGAGATCCTGCTGCTGCCCCGTGAAGGAGGAAGGTGAAGGGGTCCTGCTGGAGCAGGTGGGGGTGCCACAGCCTGTTCCTTTTGATGAAGTGACTGGATTAGACAGTTCCTACCTAAACAGACATGGGGAAGATGATTATTATCTTCAAGCACAAGTGGCAGGCAGCAGAGAGAAGAGCCAGGTTATAAGGAGACACCTTTTGGCAGGATTCAAGCTGTTGCTTTTCTAGCTTTCCATCTTTGCCCCCCTTCTGAGTGATCTGATGAAATTATTAGTTGCTGTGATAGCTGATAAGTGGAGGGGGATGGGGAGGGCACTGTCCAGAAATCGAGTGACTTTATCTTTTATTTCCTTCCTTATAAATCCTTCCTTTCTCTTCCTCCTTGGAGAGCTTTTCTCCTCTCTCTTCTCATGCTCCTATTATTAAAAGTCCTCTCCCTTTGCTGGCACACAAGCAGAGCCCTGTTGCCCCACCTAGGAGGGGTGGATGCCCAGCTGGATGCTGGCTGGATGGCAAAGCCCATGCCCAGGAAAGCACTGTGGCTCCCGCCACACCACTGGGGCAGCTGGGGGGTCCGGAAAAGCGGGTTGGCCCCTGCCACACCACTGGTGCAGCTGGGGGCTGAGAAGGAACAGGCTGGTTTATGGGGTGGAAAATAAAAAAGAAGACAAAGGGGAAGGGAATTCCCTCCTCAGGCTGTCTGGGTTGTCATGGGAAGCTCCATCTGTATGGCTTGGGTTTGAGTGAGGTAGTGCAGGTTACTTGCAAAAGAAAGCAAATTCAAAATTGAGAAATAGGAAAATGTGCCCAAATGTGTGTGTTAGGGGTATAGGAAGTTAAAAGGAGGAGAAATCAAGCAACACTAAATGTCAAATTCACTACATGCTGCACAGAGTGACCCAGGGGAGGACCTCCATGGAGAGGGAGAGAGCAGCAGCCCCTCTGCTCACACACTGGCAAGGAAATCTGGGAACAAGGGGGTGGAAATGGGTGGAAAGCTTGAGATCCTCCCAGGGACTGAGAGGACAAAACTCCTTAGAGATGGGGGAGGAAAGGTAGAAAGGAAAGAGCTGTCAGGTCACACACGTTATTGGGGTATGAACCAGTCTAGATGTGTGGTAAAGATGCTGTCAAAGAAAGATTATTACTGAGAGTCCTCACTCCAGCAAAAAACATCACCTGACAGGCTCTCAGGAAATGGAGAAGATCTTAAAAACACCTTTTTGGGTTTTGATTGAGAGTTGAGAGAACTGTGGGGATAACAAGCACAAACTGGTTTAATCTGATGCAATTTAAGAGGTGATGGCTTGAAGCACAGCAATACCTCCTGGCTGTACAGGAGTCCCTGAAATCTGGGAGGCCTGGGAATGAAAGGTGGCTGTCAGTCAGTGTAAGGAGTCCTCCCTGAAGTCTCTCTCTGACTGCAGCAAGGAAGGCTGCAGCAAAATGTTCCAAAAAACACAGCCACCCAGGGTGTGAATCCTGTGGGCAGCAAGAGCAGCACCCAAGCCTCCCCTTTGCAAGGTAAAAGCAGGTTAGATTATAAATGCAATAATAATTAAAGTATCTTTGAAGATCATTTCACTATAAATTAAAAACTCAGATGATAAGGAGTCAGTGAGGCTATGAGATCTGAGGATAAAATAAAGATCAGTGCTGGAAGAAAACTAATGGCTCTGAGTGGTCAGAACTTTCAGGGGGGAAATGCAGACAGACAAACCAAAAAGGAATCAAGGATATTGGAAAGATCTTCTGAGTCCTGGAGGTGAACAAAGTAAACTTTGTAAGATAAGAGTACTAATCAAAGGCCTGAGTAAAATAAAAGTTCCATTCTGAGTAACTTAGATACTTTTTATTTCTGCTAGAGCTGGAAAAAGAGACAGCATGAAGTGTGATGTGGGTGCAGCCCTTGACTCCAGCCTGGTTGCCTGGATGGGTGACCAAAGGGAGCTGGGTGCCAGGGCAGGGTTTAGTGCTTTGTGAGTGCAGCCTTGCTTCATCAGCTTCTCATCTCTAAATTGGAGGGAATTTAAACTCCTCTCTAATTTCCAGATAGATTAACTTCTGCTTCTGAAGCGTTCAGGTGGCATATTGAGGAGCAGCACAGAGTCCATGAAGAGGTAAATTATTTTACAGAGGGGGGAAAAGATTTGGTGGGTGTACAGTTAAACAGAGCCCAGAACTAGATGGGAGGTGAAGGGGATGGAACAATATTGCCCTGCCACCAACCATTGCACTGTGTTTTGTCTGTGATGTGTTTCAACTGTTGCAACAGGGTTTCATCAGTAAAAATACCACTTGGCCTTATAATTAAAGTCTGTATTATAAGTGGAAGAGGGGTAGAAAACCTTAAGCTTGACATTTCCTAACCCTTGAACTGTTGACGTTGCACCCACGATGCTCTTTTATTGTTGTGCTACATGCAAAAGAAGAAAACCAATGCAAAAGGGGTTTTATTATTAACCAGAAATGACAACAGGATGGATAACTGTGGCACCAGGCTGCAGAGGAATGTAGTGGAGTCAGCAGTCCAGTCCATGACTGCTTAATCCAGGATTTAGGCAGTTTCCAGGCAGTAACAACATGGTACAATTGCTGTTCATCAGCTTGCAGGTTAGAGAGGAGCAGGTAAGGGCCACATCTCTGTTTTTGCCCCCTCCAAATAGTTTGTTTCCCATCTAATCACTTGTACCACTGCAAACCAGGTTAGTGTATGAGGAGGTGCAGCATTCTGCCTGTACCTCACACTGCTGAAGGGGCAAGCAGAGAATCCACCTGCTTCAGCACATACTCCTTGCTCCTGCCTTGTGCTGCCTTTCAGAACTCTTGGGTTAAACAAAGGTGAAACGTTAACATGAGGAGAGAGTAGAGAAGCAAGTTGACTTTTGGTCCTTAGAAGTAATAACAGATGCTTGCCTCTCCAAGAACCTCGTGTCACTGGAGCTTAACCTTTACATGCTTTTGTGGGATAAGAGATTAGGTTTGCAGGAGGAGTGAAGGTTAAGAAAAAATAGAAAAGGACCTTAAATCCCAAAGGCATGAAGGAGCAGCCAGAGGTCTGATTGCATTGTGTCAGGTGGCAGTTATTCTCCTCTTTGAAGCAGCTCTGGTACACACAGGGTAGTGCAATGCCATGGTGTTACAGCCTTCTTTATTCTCTGAGCCTTTAGATGATGTTTTCAGAGGAGCAGGAGATCCTCAGACAGCAAATTTAAGCCTCCAGCAATATGCCCTGTTTCTTAGGCAGCTCAGTTTCTTGGTCTCACCTTTGGTTTCAGGCAGTGCAAGGGCAGTACCACAGCCAGGTGAAGCTGTGCCATGCTCAGCTACTTGGTCCTGCCTCTACATCACCTCCTTTGTGGTGCTCCATGCAAAAGAAGAATGACATGGGGATGGGAGTGAGAAGCAGATCTGCTGCCCTGGTCACTGCCTGGTGGCAAGACAAGTTTATGCTGATTTAAGCCCTAAAACCACAATTACTTTGTGGACTGTCATTCATTGCTAGAGACTGCCAGGTTCCTGCAGACCACGGGACACAAACAGCTCCAGTGGCTGGGTCACTAAAAGTGATGGAGAGAAACCACAAATACATTCCTACAGTAATTATCCCCAGGGTGGCAGCTCTATGCAAGTCAGGAGAACTGCAGGACTAGAAGTGCACAGGCAAAACCAGTGCAGGTGCCATTCTGTGTCCCCCACCACACCTCTGCTGACTTGGGTCATCCCCACCTCCTAAGGAATCAGGGCTTCATTAATTATTCTGAGTGCTTCACGTTGCTTCTGGCACTGCAGAAGTGAGCTATAGACAGTCCTTGATTACAGGCTATGCTCAAACAAGTGTCCAACCCAAAGACATGCCCAGAAATCTTTATCACTCCCATTGATCCACAATGAAAAGCCCTCTAGACCTTGGCTCCACCTTCCAAAGCAGACCTCCACTGTGTGTGTTGTTGTCTGTGTGCATTAATGCTTGGAACAGCTTTGAGACATTTATTTTCATTGTGTGGGGTGGTAGAAACATATGACATGCTTCTACTATGAGAACTGTGCAAATTAAAACTCATTCCAGGGGGGTGGGGAGAGTGACAGAAAAAGGAGGTGGTAAAGAACTAGTAGAGGAAGCAATAAAAATTAAAAAAATATAATCCAAGCCATCTTTTTGGGCAGTTATCAAATCTAAATGTTGTTTATGAATTGATTTTTGACTCTTAAGTTCAGCCTGGCTCTCCTTGCAGCATTCCAAGCTCTGTAACCAGCCTGACAGATGACACGGGTGATGTTTTGGGATCCTGGGTGCAGCACTGCTGCTGGAGAGATGCTTTCAGACATCCACACTTGGGGCAGGAAGGAAAAAGCAGCCACGGGAGGATGGACCCTTCTAAATGTGGTTTTAAAGGCTGTGTTGGTTTAGGAAAGCCTTTGCCTACTGTGCAGATAACTCTAGTTATGCTTCTGTGGTTTCATTGTTTATTAGTAGCATAAGCTCTGAGGGTCACAGGGACTTGACATTTTCTGATGGGCCAAATCCTATGGTCAGGTCTCAACTTGAACTGGTGCAAGCTCCTGATGTGGCACCAGCAGGGATTTGTCCTCATACAGGGCTTTTAGAGTTTTATTAGCTGTGAAACAGTCTCTAACAAGAACTTCAGTCTCTGAAGAACCTGTGCTGGCTGCTGTCAGGGACAGGCTGTGGAGCCAATGGATTAGTGGAGTAATCTGGTGATGCAAATCCTTCCTATTTAATCAAGAGAGCATCGACTCTGCAGTTCCCCAAATGCTTCTTGGCAAAACAGGCTGGCAGTGCTGAGCCCTGGCAAAGATGGCAGCACTGTTATTTCTCTGGGGAGGTCAGAACTAAACTACCTCCCCTGCCCTCTGGGCAAGGCTATAAATAGAGACCTGCTGAGAGCCTGGTCTCCTCTTTGCAGAGGCAGCTGCCAGCTGGGATTGCAGCTGACCCCCTCTTCCTTCCTCACCTTTGCTCTTCCCTCCTTTGCTGTTGTTTGTGTGATTTTTTTGAGGTGAGCTGGTCAAGGGAATTAAACCAACTGAATAGTAATCATAGGAACAGAAGTGTCTTATGCATTTGCTACAAATTGCTTCCTCCACCTTTTTGGCTACCCCCAGAGAAGACAACTCCACCTTCCACGTGTCTTTCTGGAGTGTGGGACAACATAAACCACATGCAGGATGGCTTAGGGATTTAAGTTAAATCCATGTCTAGGCAGTACACTGCCAGAGAAAGGCACACATTATTCATAAACACAGGGTCAAACTGGAAAATATCAATCCCATGCCATTTACTAGCTGCAGGAACAGCTCCTGTTTGTGTAGCTAGAAGCCAGGACAATAATGAAACCTTCTAGGTTAGGTTAATGGAAATTTGGGCAGCAAAACAACTTGCTCAGGACCCCAGAGTGCCCAAGGTGTAGTGATGTGAGTCACTCTGAGCTCCTGAGCCTTTGCATTTCTGTGCAGGAGGGAGTGTGTCCCCAACCTAAAGGACAACAGGAAAAGGGAAAGCAGCACTGCAACAGACTCAGCCAGCTATGAAAAACTCTCTGTTGTATAAATTTTCCCCCTAAATTTTTTAGCCTGTTAAAAGCTACTGCCTAATAATGCACAGGAGAAGGGGAATGTTTTTTAACTGAGCAAAACTACAAGTGTGGTAAGGAACCTTTACTAAAGATGCCCCTAGCACCCTGTGTTTTCCTCAAGGGACCAAGTGACAGCTGCTTTATCAAGATGCAGGAAATGCCTTTTCCTGTCTAGTCAGAAGCATCAAGCCAAATACTGGTCTCAGTTGTCAGCTGGTCAATTATTTGATTAGTGATTTACAGCCAGCTTGCATTTCTGGAGGATCCACCAGCCAGCCTGCAACAATTACATATGCATTTGAGAGTCAGTCTCAGGCTTATTTTTAGCTCAAAACCATTCCTGATCAACACAGAGGGCTGGCCTCATTGGAGCCAATTG
The DNA here is from genome assembly GCF_000691845.1 of Merops nubicus. Taxonomy (NCBI): domain Eukaryota; kingdom Metazoa; phylum Chordata; class Aves; order Coraciiformes; family Meropidae; genus Merops; species Merops nubicus. The sequence goes on from NW_008587844.1 coordinate 12,416, forward strand.
TTCCAAACCCCCCAGTTGTTCAGGAAATTTGATGTGCAGTGATGAGTTTTGCTCAGATCCTCATTCTGGGTCAGAGAAAAGAACCAGCTTCTTCTCAGTAAGATGAAAGAAGTGTTTGGTATTTTTTTT
>NW_008587845.1:0-2043 GCF_000691845.1 Merops nubicus
GGGGGCTTGGAACTAGATGATCTTTCAAGTCCTCTCCAAACCATTCAATGTGAAGGGTCCTTCTGCAGCAGGCTCATGTCATAGCCTGGAATAAATGACTGCAAAGTTTTTGTGCCTTCGCTTCCCCTCAAGATCAGTTGCTGACACTTACCTGGACCTTCCACCAGCATCTCTGCTGCCCAGCAAGTAAAACAAGGAACCCCTCAGCAATGTGAAATTGTTTGTACGTGTTACTTGGGTGGGATTACTGTCACAGGTGGAGAAGAAAAAACACCCCAGCAGCCTAGCTAGGAAGGTTCATATGCTGTTCTCCAGCACGTGGTGGGAAGTGTGATGTGTAATGGTGCTTGGGTAAAATAACAGTGGCATGATCTGCTACACTTACATAAACATCCAGCTATTCTCACTGAGGATCCTGTACAGCACTTGTATCATCATTTTCTTACCCGTAACTTGAGACTAACTTTCACTGTATCAGAACCAGGTGCACAGCTTGTTTCAGTTCTGTAACTGGAGAACATTTTCACAGGGCACATTTGGTGAAATTAGTTCTGAATATGAAACACAAACAAAAAAATCTGTTAATTATTCTGTAATATTTGGTGTAACAACCACCATTTATTGCCTGCAAATCTGCTCATTGCTATGACTGTGAAAAAGAAAACTAAAAAGGACTGTAGGCTATTACAGATAATCAATTTTTTAAAAATTATATGTTTTAGGAGGTTTAAAGGCTTTTTGTAACGCTGGCTCAAATGTAACAACCGGAATAAAGAGACTGCAGTTTCTGCATGAATATTTCTGTGTTAGGACTCTGTTTTTTTTTTTAGCATAAAACAAATATTGTCCATCAACTCCACTGGCAGCTTTCTCTCTCTGCAATACAGGACAGCAAGACATGCTACACTGAAACAGCATCCAACGGCCAATGCAAGGACAACACACACAACAGATGCTCAGTTTTAGGGTTTATTTCATCTGCTAACATTCATTCTTGACCTAGACAAAAACAATTAGATGATTTTTTTTTTTAAATCAAATTTTTCTTGCCGAAGAAATGAAAAAAACATTAACGCTTTTTGTAAGATGCTATAAATAAATATATAAAGCCTTGAGTGTTGCTTGGCTCAAATTAAACAGTTGTCTTTTTTTTGTTGTTCTTGGTTTTAATTTCCTGAAGTGGAAAAAAAAAAAAAAAAAGTGCAAACCATACACATTCAGCCCAGTGGAATGACACCAGCCACTATCACTTTGAGAGAAGCTGAATCTGTTTGATCTACAACATGGAGCATGGAAGGTGGGTGGGGGACAGCTGTATTTTTTCTTTTTACCCTCAGTGACACAACTCCTAGAATGTAAGAACTGAGTTCCTTGGTAGGTAAAGCACACAAGAAAGGAGAGAGGAAGAAAAAGAATGTCCTGCCTGTGTTGTCCTTTCCCTTCCCTGTGCAGACTGTGCTGCAGAGAGGCAAGAAGAGACAATATAAGCAAAGCCTCAGACAAAGACAAATAACAATGAGAAATCAAATCAGATACCAGTAGGGACAGTGAGAAATCTTGTGGCTGTTGCGTGTTTGCCTGGCAGACTACACACAAACAGAGAGCATATTGAGAGAGGGTGGGGATTTTTGTCTTCTTATGGAAAAAAAGATAAAAGGGGCAACAAAAATAAGTTAAGTCATATTCCAATATGTACAAAACAAATCATGCTCAGTAAACCATTTGAATATAAAATTATTCATTATAGTACAACTCTCTCAATCCAGTCTGCAGAATTGACACCTGGGGGAAAACAGGGAGGGGGAACTGTGGGGCTCTGGGCGATCAGACAGACTTATTTGCAAATCTTGGAGTTGTTTTTTTCAGCTTGCATGGCTAAAAATTACAGAGAAAACCCCCTGCAGCTGGGACAACCCCAGCTGTAATGCCCACGTGTCTCTCAGGACGGCCTTTGCCTTGGCAGAGCTCCCGCGGATGGGGCAGCACAGGCAGCTGGGAGCGCACGGCCACGGCTCCGCTGCCCCCGGGCTGCCTGCGGGGCTG
>NW_008587845.1:2087-19391 GCF_000691845.1 Merops nubicus
GGGCAGCCACTCTGCCTCTGCTCCTGCAACACGAGCTGCCGAGAGTGCTGAAATCGGGAACAAAAAGCTAGTGCAGCCAGCCCTGGGTATGAATCCAGCAGATAGTGTGGGTTGTGTTCCAAGCTCGAGCCCCAGAAATACATTTAGCAAAGGCTGTGTTGCAAACTCCCATAGTGCGACTACCCATTTTTGTGACTTTTGGAAAATTCTATGGGTCAGGAGAGGGGCTGAGTAAATAACAGGAAGAAGCCAGAGATGCTTTTAACCCCAGGAAAAATCTAAATCTCAGCCAGGCCCTGTTCTGTAACGCTAGTCATTACCTTCTGTAGCTGCTTGCTGGTCTCTGTGAAGTGATTCGATGGGCTCAGAGTGAAAACTTCCTAACTGACACAGGTGTCTGTACTGCTGCTGTGGTGGTCCTTCTGCCTGGCTCATACTCTCAGCAACTGTGCTGCCCTTTCTGCTCCTACAGGACAGCCCTGCAGTGAGGATTCAAAAAGACTGTTGGAATCTTCCTCGTGCTGCTTTCATTGCCACCTCAGTTTTATAAGCAAGTAAGGGGCTATGGGGTGCAAAACAATCAACCTGAAAGTGCTCCCCAGTTATTCCAAAATGTTGAGCACAAGAGCAGAAATTCAGGCAAGTCAGAAATTCACACTGGTGGTGAAGTTAACACTGTTCAGCTGCCTAAATGCAAAAAAAAAAGATCTCACCTTTCTTAGCACTGCAGCATGTCTTGGCCTTTCCACCCTTCCAAAGCAGAAATGGAGCCTGCTGACTGTGTAAACCCTTAGAAATACCTTTTGTAAAGGTTTTTCACAGGGTATCCCTGGAACCATGGCCGAAACACTGGGGGATGGACAAGTGTCCAACTAGATAAAACCTGAACTCAATGGGAACTGCCTCACCAACTCCAGTAAGATACAGGCTGTAATCCTGACTGACAGGCCCCCTGCAGAGAAACTTCAGGTAGTGAAGTGCACCTGGAAGTCACAGAAAAACCATTTTGGAAGAAAGGGGCAGATATTGAACAAAAAAATGTACTATTGGGCCACTACTTGTGCTGGAGTGCCTTAAAGCTGTTGTTCTCCACTCATTTTAAAACTACAGACACGTTTCTCATGTTATTGTAGCATCAACTAATCAATCCTAGAAACAAAAGAAATTGTACCACTTCAAACTGTAGTACATGTAAATCACAAAAAACTACATTCACAGGATGTTAAAAACGTTCCCTTACACCCACTAGAGGAAGAAGGTAGTGCCAGGGACATCCTGCAGCCCGAGCTTGGCACACAGCACTGACAATAAATTAACATGAACAGACCAGCACAGCAGCTGAGGGATGGCTTTTGGGTCATTCTCTTCATTTCCAATACTTAGGATCTGTTTCAGAGTGCCCTGTGCTTTTCATACCTTGAGTACCTCTTCAGAGTGCATGAATTCCTTATTCCCCATGTGTGGCTGGAGGAACTGAAGCGTTTGCCAAGCACAGGGTTTGAATCTACCAATTTTTGCCTCGGTGCTAAACTGAGGTCAGCCCTCCTTCTGTGGGTTGAAGTGAAACTGTTAACAAGACAGTTTTCAACGTAGTTTCATTTCTTTTGCTTGTTACTGTATTATATTACAAAGAAAATGTTGGAACAAGGTCTTCTACTGACATGCTTCTAGGGTCAGAGGCTGCCTCCAATACAGAGAACGCTGCAGACAGATCCATTAAAATCCAGCGGGTTACTCAGAGCCCATAACACAAACACCACCGGGGCAAATTGGGCCAAATTATGCTGGTCCTAATCATCCAGAGTCATACCCATGAGAGCAGAGTTTGGCCTTTGGCACAGACTGGCTGAGCAGTCGGCAGTGGGGCATTTGTGTCTCATGGATCCATAACGCAGGATGCACAGTGAACAGCCTTTGGGGAAAGCTGGAGACTCTGCATATAAACCAGTTGCTTTTTATATCTTCTGTATTGGTTTTGTGGGTAAACAGCCTGTAAAACTGCATTTTTAAAACATAAATGCTTTCTTTAGTTACAGCAACACATAAAAGTGCTGGGAACTAGCAGATATAGCTCCTCCCAGTCTTGGAATTCCGAGATGAGCAAAGGCGTTTGTAATTCCTTCTGCCCCCCAGACAACAACTGACAACTGCTTCCCACTCTTCAGCCACCAGGAAACGCTTATGGCCAAGCTGCACAGCTCAGGCAACAGGGGTCATTTTGTGGCAGAACCTTAAACACAGTGACACCACTAGCAAATATTGAGACCAGCCAAATGCATGGGGAACAACGTCCCCCTGTGCTTGTGCTGAGTGTGGGCTTGGGCACTCTGCAGCACCAGGGTGCAGATCCAATCACAATCCAGCTGAAATCAATAGGAAAGTCATCCTTCAGCTTCGGTGCATTTTGGATCGGGGCTGTAACAGGGTTCTATTTGAGCCTGAAGTGCTGCCTGCATTTTCTGTCCTTAAATTTTTAGTCATCTTTACTCTTCTGGGGAAGAGCATCTCCAAAAGCAAGGTGTGTCCCCGGGGTGTACACAGAAGAAACGAGGCAGCTCCTCTGCTTAAGGCAGCTCCTCCTTTGCAAAACTCAGCCTGAATTTAAAACTGCTGGGAACAGTGTACAGAGGCAGAGAGAGAATTAAAATACAAACCAAGCAGCACTTCAGTGGATTCATGTGATGGGAAAGGGACACTGTAAAAATGACATGCTAAAGTTGAATGCATCAGCTCTCTGCCTCTCCTCCAGTGATTTGAATGCCATATTTGATCTGCAGTTAATATGGCCTTTGAAAATCAAATCATACTCCATTTGGTTCATAGTTTACCCTAAACAATAGCTGGTTCAGGTCTTACAGGCTGAGTAATAACGGGGTGAGACATGAAACAGGCAACAACTGCTTCATTTCCATGCTTCCAGCCAAACAAAGAATTGCTTGCAACAGCAAGAAAATAAGCCATACTTTAATTTGGTGAGTGGGAAGAGGAATTAGAGAAGTCATTGTTGTTCTATGACTCAAAAGTCAGTAAGCAGAACCTGGTTAGACTGTCACCACACTGGAGGATTAAACTTACATGAGTCCCTAAAAAACAGCATTGAAAGAGTTCTGCTTTGAAAATGGTCTGAGACTAAAAAAACATTATCCATGATTCCCGTTTCCAGTTTTATGAACACAGCTTGTTCATTTAAAGTAAGAGCTGCAGAACAGGCACTCTGCCAAAAGACAATGTGCACTGTCTCATAATTAATTCAGACCCATAGTCAGAAATTTTCACAGCTCTGGAAGAGAGCCCCATCCTGTTCCCACTTAAATCAGTTCTAGTGACTTCACTGGAAGCAGGCTGATGCCCATTATCTCTTGATAAAAGCAAGTAAAAATAACTGAAAAAATACACATATGGGTACATCTGTATGCTTGTTCTAGTTCAGTATTTCACATAGCAACAAAACAAAACAAAATCACCCCCTCATCACGTTCCCATGAATGACTGATTATTTGCAGGGTCTTCCTGCAACTTGTCGTGCAGATTTATGAGGGAGAATTGCTATTTAACAACTTCTTTTTTTTCTCTTTTAGTATGTAGGCTAGGGTTTCCATGTGCTGGCAATGCATAACGCTGGCCACGGCCGCTGTGCAGGGTGACAGGCTGGCATGTGAGTGCATGTTTGAGCCTATGCAGAATTTTTCAGCTTTCAACTTGTTTTGAGACCTGCCTGTGAAACACATCTGGGAGCTCTGTGCATGAATTCCCTCTCATTTTCTGATGAAGCTGCGTATGTATATGTGATACCAGTGCCATGTATCCAAACCACTGTGATAAGTACATAGCCATAGTCAATTTGCTTTAATGTTTCTCATCCTCTGATGTTTTTCTTCTTTTATTTTTACGTTGCTCTACTTTCTGGCAGTGGCTTCCAGCTGGAACCAAGCGATGCCCTTGTGCTCAGATCACAGCCTGACAAACAGCCCATCTCAAGTCACCGTTACCATTTACTCACAAGCTCTGCATTTCCCATCCCACCTCCAAAAACATCCACAAAAGAAAACACCCGTTTCCTTGGGTTTTAATTATGTATCTTTATATCATGACGCTCAGGGGATAAACAGGTTTAAAAAATCCTACTTCTGCCATTTGTGTTTGAATTGCGAGGATAAGAAACATTCTTTTGTAGCTGGCCTTAAAAGTGGGTAACTGCATTTGTGCATTTTTTACCTCTGCATTGTCATGCTGACCCTTTTATTTTTATTTTTTTTAAGAATCTCATCGGTCTTGTAAGAAACAGTAAAAAGGCCCTACGCTGAAGGAAGCAATCTATCTTCTGTTTTACAGACTTGCTTTTAAATAAAATATTTTTTTGTTGTCTGTTTGTTTGTTTTTGTTTTTTTTTTTTTTTGTATTTTTACTTCCACGATCTTTTATATGGAAACCCTAGAATATCATTAATATAAAAGTCTGCCTAGGCTACCACTTCTCTATAATATGGCTCATGTAGTCCTCAGTGGGCAAGCGTCCTTGCTCCTCGGTCTCTTCCTTGGGAAGCGCTTCGTTGGACCGGTGAAGAAGCCTCTCTTCCCGATGCTTTATCCTCTGCTCCATCCTCTCCAGCTGCCGCTTGTACTGGTAGCGCTGCTGGAAGAGGTCCTTTGCATAGTCATAGAGCTGCATGTCCAAGTCATTGAGCTCCTCGATCCTCCGGATGGTGTCGTTGTCCACCTCCACCCCTCCTGCCCGGGTGCTGTTGTACTGCATGAAGGGCCGGATGAATTTCAGATTAAAAGTTCTCTCGAACAGGTACTGAGTCTTTCTCTGGAACTCTGTCAGGCCGAAGAAGGCCATGTCTTTGAGGTTCTTTTTTGCGCTCTCCAGCAGGATCTGTGCTCGCTTGTTCTCGGGGATGAAAGACATGTTGTAGCAGCCCACCAAGCTCAAGTCGGCCAACATCCTCACTTGGCGGTTGTTGGCCAGGTTATAGGGGCAATCCATGAACTCCTGCAGCGTGCAGCCCGACCAGTCCGTGCCCTCGTAGCACGACGGCAGCTCTTCAGGAGTTGGTGTCCTGCCATCACACATGTGCAGGGAGGTCTTCCAAGTAGCTCCTCGCTGGACGTGACGCCACTCGCTGAGGTAACGAGATACGGGGTCTCTCAGCAGTGTGATGTAGTAAAACTTTCTGTGAGAAGAAGAGAAAACAAAGTAAATATTCTGCTAGCAACAAGAAAGACGCTTGGCAAGCTGAGAGCTAGTGCAGATGCCAAAGAGACGAGAGTAAATCAACATCACAGCACCCATTCCACTGCACCCTTGGATTATTTTCTCCTCGTAGTATCTCATGTGAAGTTGTTTGTGCAACATCAGACCCATGTTTCTCTTTCTCACTGGCCACCACTTTAGCCTTGCCAAGTAGTGATGCTTTTGCTGGGACATCCATTTCCAGCACCAGACTGCAGTGTCAGAACAAGACATTAGGATTGAACCAGTCTACCAGTGTCAGAGATCAGCTTTGACTTCAGGGCCTGCCTGGCCTTTCACACAACCGTGTGCCTCTGAATCAGCCAGGACTTGCTCTGCAGGACAGCCCAGCAACTGGTCTGTTCAAGAGTTGGCCTATCGTTTCCACTCCATGCAGATGCTGACCAGGACACCTACTGCTTGACTGATCTGGCTGCCGAGCCGAAATCTGGGACTCTGCAGTGAGCAGCAGGATAACACCACAGGAACCTAAGTGCAAACTAGTGGGAAATCAGCAGAGCAGTATGCTTTGTAGAAAGAGAAGGATGAGTTGACAACCAGCAACAGAGGCAATCTTTTTTTTTTTAATTTCAGCTAATCTGCTATCAATCCACACAAACTTAAGACCACTTCTGACACAAGATTAAACAGAAGGAAGAAGCAGCACAATCAGGAGGAACACACATAATGACATGGGGCATTCTTGCTCCTCCAAGTATAATGAAGTCCCCTACAATACAAGCTGTCCCTTGGACTGAAACCATGACAGCTATCTGTACAAAGAGACCCTCCAGCTTCAGCTCACCTCAATCCTCGGCAAAGCCGCACGCTTGATAGCGATGGCCATCTGCAACAGACCTCTCCAGACAGAGGGAAATGGGCACTTCCCCCTAACTTCCAGTAGCTTGGGACTGTGCTGCCTCCACGTGTTCACAGAACAAGGCAATGCCTTCTCTAGCTGCTAAAGTTGGCAGGGAATTCAACCCACACGTGCCCTAGCACATCAGGCTGTGTGACACTGTGCACAATGGAGCCCCTGGCTTTGGCAGGGTAACACACTGCTGGAAGTGTTTCCTACAGGGGTGCTGGAGGGACTGTTTCCCCATCAGAAATACACCTTTGGAATGCTGCTGTGGCTTGCTGCCCTGCCAGCGTGGTTTGGGAGAGCTGCATGTGATGGCCATGGTGAGGGCACGGCACATTTTAGGGAAAAAAAAAAAACTTGAAAAAACTCTGCTTTGGCTCACATGAACGCATCAATATTTTTCCAGCACCTTCAATATTATTCTTCCTGGCAATAACCTAAATTACTGCAATAAGAGTAATTTAATTTAAAGAAAACACATCAAAGACATTGCCTGTGAAGTCTGATTTTAAGGAACGTTTGCTTTCCCAATTTATTACTAACTTGCTGAGGGGTTGTTCCAAAGCAGTACCTTCTGGTCTTTCCAACAATGGCAATGGGTGTCCACTCTGGCTCCAACTCCTCTCCTGCTTTCTGCCTTCAGAACTAGGGCTGGTAAAAACATTTTCTATTTTTGGAAACTTTTCCCTCTCTCATCATAGCACGGGTATCACTCTGTCCAGAAATACTGTCTAGTACTGTCTGTGTACAGGGAGAGGGGAGAAGGAAGGGGACCAGAGTGCATAAGAGAAGCACTTCCCTTAAATTTACTTCTTTTTCTTTCATTTACATTGCAGCCTGTAAAGATTCCACTACCCAGACTGAGATGCAGTTATGATTTATATAGACAGTGCTAAGAAACCTCTAACAGATGGGGATAAAATATGACAGTGGAAGGCAAAGGAAAGCAGTGATGAATGCCAGATGTTCAAGCGACAGACATTGATGCTAAACACTACCAGCATTTTTTGACTTGTGAACTGGAGTGGACTTTTTATTTACACCAAAGTAATCCAAAGGTCGCATTTTTTCCTGAAGCAGGTTGAAATCAATTACTATTATGTGGCTTACAGAAGCAACTAAAGTTTCACCTAAGATCAGGACTCATTTGTGAGGTATCCAAAGACACAGGAGGAGCTGATTCCTGTCCAAACCTGCAGCCTACACAAGTATGGAGAGGGGGAAAAAGAAGAATTAGTATCTGCATTTTGTAGAGAAGGGAACCACAAATATTGACCGATGTGTGTAAAGTCAAATGGGTGCCTGTGAGAGGGCTGGCATGAACCTGATTCCCATAAGCCTGAGTCCAGTTTGTCTCCTCTCTCTCTCTCTCTCTCTCTCTCTAACTAATAGGAGTCTATTAGTAAATCAGATTAATAAATCTAAAACAAAGCTTCTAGGGTCTGTTGAAGCCAAGACAGCCTGAACAGGACATGGGCTGGAAAAAGGTTAAGGGGCAAGTATTTCTTTCTTTACACTACAAGAGCTATCATCTTAGTTGAGGTGATGCACTAGTGAATATTTTACTTCAGCCATCTCTCTCTAAGATCCATCTCAGTGAATAGAAAACATAGGAAAATAGGTTACATTTTTTGAAATTATGTTGAATTTGATGTGCCCTGTTTCTGGTCTGTCACACAGAAAAGTGCTTGAAGGAGGGTAGCTTGCCTCCCAACACAGAAATAAGATCTGTCTTTGGAAATTGGAATGCAGGCAGTGGAACCAGGACCCTGGAGGTACTTTAGGATGCTACCCCAATAGGACATAAATAACAAAAAACCACCCCCACCCAAACAGAGACTGCAATGCAAAAGAATAGTTTAAAATGCCTGAGTTGAGACATACCACTGACATACTGTAAGTTATGATCCCAGACCTGTATTTAGCTTTCTGGAAGGGTATTATTATCATCTGAGGTGCAGACTCCCTCAGTAAACAGCACACCCTCAGGAAGACTGGTGCCTCAGGAGCCACAGAGATGAGAAACTTCAGTGTTACATGAATGACCATGGAAATATTCACCCAAGCTACTTAAGGTACCAAAGTTTCCATTCTCAAACACTAACTTGGGGATGGCCCTTAAGTTCAGAGAAAAGTTAGGTATTTCTCTAAAGCATCACCCATTAGCTGCATCGTTACTAACATCCCAAGCCAGAAAGTTGGGGGGAACTTTGCACCAGTGTGGATGAGAACACAGACAGTGCCACTTGTCAGCAGTGGCTTGAAATTTATGAGGAACCCCATGACTAGTGAGTTCTCTTTTGTCATCAAAGATAAAATAAACCCATAAAATACATGCAGCTCTAAGTGCCCTTCCTTTCAGCATGGTGCCCCAGACAGCTACTTAACTTCAGTATTCCTAAAAGCTCATTTCAGAAGCATGGTCTTCTCCCAGCCCAGATGGTTCCACTCAATACTGCATCGTAAAAAACCCAAGCAGCCCCAGTGTGGTCATGCAATGCCAAGTCTCACTGGCCTTCCTGGAGTTAACAAGCCTGAGCAAGAGAAATGGACCTTCTAGTTAGTATGCTGTTTCTCTTCTTTCTCTTCCCATGTGAAGCTGGGCAGGTCAGCATTGCTACTCTGGCAGGCTCCACTTCCACATAGCCGTGGGGTTGTGATCCCCAGGAGAACACAGAAGAGCAGAGGCCAAAGTCACACCTCTGCCTTTCCTTGTATCCTTGTCCTTGGAGTTCCCCAAGTGAAAATCCACTCGGAGTTCCCTGAGGCACTTGAGCTGCAGCTCGGATCTGCACGCAGGCAGCACCGTTTTGTCTGAGGGAAGAATCACTAAACTATTTATTAAACACAGCAAAATGAAATCATGCCTTTGATAAACAAGCCTGTATTAGAACTGAAGTTTTAGGGAGAAAAAAAATATATTAGAAAGGAAGGGTGATCTTGTGGTTGTAGTACACAGATGAATTCAGGAAACTTGAGTGTAAGCACCCCTTCTGTCAAAATCAGCCTGTGTGCCCCAGACAAAGCTCCCTCTCCCTGCCTCCCCTTCCCATGTGTGAAGGGCTGACAATATCTCCTTTGTCTATTTTGGCAATTCAAAACATAACATCTTTTGGAGCAGGAACCGTCTCCTTCCACGATTATGCAAAGCCCCTGTTTCAGCATGGATTGAGGTCAGAGGACAATAGTTAACTTGAGGCATATTTTCATGACACAGGCGTCAGGGCCACTGCTGCCCTACAGGATTCCCACCCTGGCCCTCTGCTTCCCACTCTCACACAGCAGCACAAAGCAGCCTTAGTTTTGCCAGCAGAGATTTTTTTTTTGCAGGGCCATGCTGCAAATGCAGTCACTGAGCAGATCTGGGTTAAAAATAACCCCTTCTTGCAGACAGGAGGGAGGGGCTGAAGCCCCTGTTTAGTAATATTCTGCCTTAATTCCTGTCAGCAGGTTCCTCAGCTAATGAAGGGGAAATGAAACCCTTCTTCCTCTAAAAAAATAATTCCTTCTCTTTTGCTAATAACCAGTCAACATAATTCTGATAAAGTGACAGAATCTAAATATGATGCCATTATCTCTCTTCAGTCCATTTCCATTTATGTTTTCCTACACTCCTATTCGATGCACCCTTCTTACTCACTGCTGGTCTCTAAAATCTGCCAAGAGCTGCTTATTTGACTGTGCAATCCCCTATTCTTCACTGTGATTAAATGCTTCCCTCCCACACAGCCAAAATATCTTGGCTTTTATTTCTACAGGTTCTTCACCGAGCTTTCAAATATCCCTCACAGGAAAAGCAAAATCTATAACAAGCTCTTCTTGACTGCTGTGGTGGCCTTCTATCAGATAAAGAGCAAAATAAGAGTAGCCACTTCCAATCATATGTGCTTCACCCTGCCTGCCAGGAGGGGGAAGGGGAAGGGAGCTGCGTAGGTCAGCTTCAACCATATAACCCCAATCTGTCAAAGCAACATGCCCTCAGGCTGCAATTTTTCTACTGCTAAAGAAAAAAAAAACTAATAAAAAAATCTTTCTGTGTCCTTGCTGAATTAACTGAACTGAACAGGGTGTCTGCCAGCTTGCAGGAATGAGAAACACTCTGTTTTGTTTAAAAAAAGCAGCGATGTCAGATCTGTGGCTGATTTAAGGCACCTCTGTCAGGCAAGCCCATGTATTATAATGCACTCCTCAAATCATCTGTGAGGGTCCTTACTGAAGCCATGGTGGCTCTGACTGTAAATACATGATCACTACAACCACCAGGGATTTTGCCTCCCCCACTGCTTACTTCAGCAGAAGTGGCCTCCTGCCTTATTTATACATCACACCCCTGCCTACCACTTTTAAAGCCCAAACTTGGGAAGACTCCACATATTTCCCTTTTTACTCCACAGTCAGATTTCTTGCATAACAAAGCACACTCTCAGCTAGAGATTGGAATTTAATATATGTACAATGATTACTTCCTTTGGTAGCAAATAGCCCTAATTTTCCTCAGTCTATTTCCTCTCATCTGGTGTTCATTTAGACTTTTCCTGCATTTCACACACAATAAACTCTTCAGCCCTTCAAAATCATAGAAAAAGAAAGAAAACCCCAAACAAACAAATAAACAAGTCTCTCCTGTCCCTTATGCCTTTATGTTTAAATAAAGGTTGCCACACAAAACACCAAAAGCCAAGAAACTTAATAGCAAAGCCAATTCAGCCCTACTCAGCCTGTGTCAACACCTACCCCAGTTTCCCAGTAAAGGAGGGGGTGTCTCTACAGCAAGCCAGTGCTTGCTTTCCTAAATGGGTTTGTTTTGCAGAGTTGTGGTTGTTCTGCCTGATGGTCTCTGCTCTTGGGACTCTGCTGTATTAGAAGATAGGATGTTTTGAAGCCTAACAACCAACACAAGCTCTGCTCACCCTCCAGATCTTCACTCGGGGAATCTTAGGGTCTGATTGCACCATGGGCCAGTTCCTGATGTTGCCATGCCTGGGCCATGCTGCTGACAGCCCACTGAATGCTAACCCCTAAAAACAGCCCTCAGGCTGCTTCAGGACCTGGAGACAGAAGAGAATACTCTTGTGCTACAGACAAATTGACATGCTTTTCTTCCAAGGAAAAATGAAACTCTCACAGGCTCTCTAGGCTGGATGCAATACAAAGCTCAGCTTTCTCAATGCACAAGGATGGGGTTTCAGCAGGTAAAATTTGGTGTTGCAGTCCAGCTACCCCTTCTTAAAAAGGAAGCAGAGGTGTGGAGAGGTTACACTCTTCCACAGTTTAGCTGGATTTTTGAGAGTGTTTAAACACAAAGCTGCTATATGAATGTCTGTGTGTGGATGCTCCAGAAACCACTCACCTGCTTCTCCCAATGTCAGGCACATGGGGAGTGAACTCTCACATGTCACACCAGCTCCAGGAAACCACTAACAACTGGGCTGCACTCCCAGCTCCCAGTCAGGCAATGGGGGAGGAAGAGGGGCCATTCTGCCAGGATAGCTTACGTGCAGTTTACTACAAATGTGTATTCCTCCATTCCCTAGAAAAGGGTTTCAAAGCAGATCCTGGAGTCCATGGGAGACCCTGGGCTAGCAGCCTGGTGTCTGAGCACCTGCGGGGTGCTTGGAGCTTTGGGTCCTTGCTGACATGGCATGTCTAACCCCCTCTGAAACACACAGCACTGGGGTCTGAGCACCAGCAGCCCTTAGAAAAAAAGAACACTTCTATAGCTGGCAACTTTTGTACTGCTTTTGGGGCTGCAGCCTTACCTGCTGCCCTTCCAGTTCAGTTACTGCCCAGGAGATCATCTGCAGTTGGACTAGATGATCACTGTAGGTCCCTTCCAACTGAACTGATTCTAAAATGCTTTTGAGAGAACAGATTAAAAACAGAAAAACAGAGTTAACTCTAATTCCAGCAGCTACAACAGTACTGGCTGAGGGTGTAAGTAGACCTGTACCAGATTTCAGAGTGTAAATGAACCTCAGATTACTTAGGTCTGGTCTTTTGGATTTAACCAGCTCTTGAGTCACAAGTCTATTACATATTTCTATTTTTAACAGGAATTAAACCGTATTATAGTCATTAAATATACACTTTAAAATACTAGTGCTATTTAACCCTGAGTTAAATAACAATGTAACTGTGAGCAGGCATGCACAGAGAGCCACACCTCTCTTTCTTCCCTTCTGTATTTCTTTGCAGCTACAGACTGCTCCATACTGATGAGCTACATGAGGTGGTACAGGGGAGCATTTCATGTCTGGAATCATTTGCAGCATCAGGGTAGGTATAGTTGGATATTAATTCCTCTGAAACCATCAGGAACAGACACCTTCAGGACCATTATGCCCATGAATGAAACGAGGGTGTGCTTTCACTGCAGAGCTCAGTGTTGTGCAGTGCTCATAACATGCTGTCAGACACTCAGCCCCAGCTCACATTTGTTACCTACATACTAATAGGCTTTTACCCAGGAAACAAGTATGGTCCCATCACCCTCACGTCTCATGACTGTTTTATATCCCATCAGCAGAACAGACACAGACTATGAGTTTTAACAACATCCCTGCTTTTCAAGAAAACTGAGCGGCTGTGTAGGCACAAGAATTTCCTGTTGCACTGTTTCCTGCAAACAAGTTAATCTAAAAAAAGATACATGACATGTTATGAACCTTAGGAGTGAACCCCCAGTTCATTTTTCAAAATGACAGACGTGATGAAAATTGGCCAAAGGCTTGGGGGAAAAAAAAAAAAGTGGGGGTCAGGGTGAGGGGAGCAGATGGGGGTGGAGAGGAAGACATTCCAGAGCCCTCTGGAGCCTTGGACTCCTCTAGGACCCATTAAAAGCTTATGTTACTCCCAGCGTTTATAAACAAGTGCTTTCTTTTGCCATCATAATCTTCCTCCTGTCAAGTGCTTAGGAAGTGTTGACTGCTGTCTTCTGCTGAAGCAAGGCACCAAAAATGACGGCAGGTTACAAATCAAATACCTTTGATTTATTAGCTTCCCCAAGTTCCAGGAGGTTTGTTGTGATTCCTAAGTGGCCTTAGTAAACCAACTAATCAATAGCACATCTGAATGCTGACAGACTGCAATGGAAAGTTTCACTGCCAGAGGGATTACATCAGTGCTGGCAGAGGACAGGCAGTAGGACTGCAACCCTTGCCAATTTTTTGCATTCTTCTGCTTTTATTATTGCCCCTGCTGTCATCAAGGTAGGAAATTTCAGGATGAAAAAACACTGCCATTCTCCATATGAAAACATTTTACTCCCTTCACTAACTGGCTGTATGGCAAAGATTTTAATTTCTATTGGTTTTACATTACACAAAATACAGACTTCAGTAACCTATTACAGCCATATTTCCTGTAAAATATTTGCTGGAATACAGCAAAATAGTACCCACTTTTTGTTGTTGTTGTTGTTGAGTTTCTCCCTGTTTGTTAGACACATTAGAATCAAGCAAGAAACAAACTGACCCCTGAAGAGAAATGAGGCATTAGCAATGAGACTGAAGGTCTCAGCTCTGTGTCAGAGACTACCTTGCACTGGACAGGTAGTGTAAGAGAGCAGCTTTCAGCCTGCCACTGGATGGTTTAAGTGGAAAACATGGAGGGTCTCATTCGAGCTCCAGGGGGTAGGTGCTGTTCCCTAACAAGCTGGCAGTGCAGGCTGCCACCTTAGCAGGGAGGCTGAACTGAAGTCTGCCCTGGGAAGAGAAGCAATGCCAGGGATATGGCATCCTCAGGTGTCAAGATGGGTACAGTGAATAGAACAAGTGTATATTTTACCTAATAAAGCAGGATTTCTGCATCTGATTCCTGCACATTTCAGGATGCAGAATAAAGAACTATCAGGATAGTGCCACACAGAAAAAGGAAAAGCAGAAGCAAGTTGAAATACAGAGCAGAGACAAAGCAGAAGTAACTATGCAATATGCAAAGATATTTATCCAAATCAGCTGCAAACAAAACAGTTAGGCTGGAATTTGCATTTTCTTTTGAACTGTGTGCCAGCTTCTCTTGTGAATCACAGGAGCTCCACTGGCAGTGAGATGCAAGAAAGATTCAAGAAAAGTGTAACAGCATGATAGACAGGAATTATGTCTCCTTGAAGAAGATTAAATTATAAAGAAACCATACAGGAAGATTAAGGGAGCAAGAGTAGTCAGAGGAGCAGATATTGATCGCTTATGCAGGACAATTGAATTCCTTGGCAACTGCCTGCCTCGGCCAAAAGGGAGGCAATATTTCTGTCAGGCAGCTGCAGCTGCAGCACAGACACCCCTGAGTTTCGTGTGGATCAATCTTGTTCCAATCAAAAATTGATGGATGGCTACCTTTATTTATCAGAGTGGAAAGACCTGGGAAACAGAATGGAGATGCACAGGGTTTGAGACTGGATTGACATGTCCTGGACATACAAGTAAACACAACTTTCAGCCAGCCAGGGTCCATCAAGAAATGAGACATCCCAAGAAGAAAAACACAAGGAGCAGCACAGCCCACTCCTGGAAGCAGCCACAGTGCAAGGTGCTGCAAGGACTGGTTTCATCAGAGCTCCTCTGCAAGCCAGGTAGGGATGGGTGGGGAAAGAGAACAACTCCTGGCCAGCAGAGCAGACCAACGTGGGCTACACACTGCCCGGACACCCAGCGGCACGAGAGGGGTGACTGGTCCTCATTCCAGCTACCCTGCTCCTTCTCAGAATTAGTGCTGGGAGAGGTTCCCACACTGCTGCTTTTCCTGCAAATACTCACATTGGTGGCTTACAAAAAGTACCAAAGCTCCTTCTTCTCAATTAACTGACTCTCCCTTGCTCAGGACTAGCAGATGCTGTTAAGCAACAAATAGATAATCCTCAAAAAAGCAGAGCTACTAATCAGTCACTTTTACAGCTAAGATCACTTGGAGTAGCCACTGCCTTCTACTGTTTTTCTAATTAATTGCACTGGAATGCATTTAAGCAAGCCCCGGATCAAAGAATCAACTGCAGAGATTGAAATAAATCCCATCTGTGTTGCTAATGCCTTGGAAATGGATGACTTGCTAAGCTTTCAAAATCCTGGGTACCAATGGTTTAAAACTACAGATAGTGTGAGACACTTTCAAAGGAATAGATCTAAGAATAAAAAGGAAAAAGCTCCCTTCATTTGCTCGTAACAGACAATTAAACAAAGACAACTGTTCAGCTAATTTATTGTGAAGTTTATGTATCTTAAATTCCTTATTCTCTGCTTTCCTATCACCAGAAATCACAGTGCAGAAGTGCCAATTTTCATTACAGCAAAATTTTATCATCATTACAGATTTCTTTTTTTTTTTAATTTGCTTTTATGAAGGGTTGAAATCTTCTCAAAATAATGATAAATAAAAATGACTGGGGTGGATGTGTCACCAGTTGGTGCAATAAATCACTGCCACTTCCTCCACGAGTCTCTCTCTCATGGTTTAGAATATCATCAGAATGCCTTTGATTGATTTACAATTTGATAATCCAGCCATCATCATCCATAATTCTACAATAAACCACGCCACTTAATGTAGCTGTTACAGATGTTCAGAAGTTCCTTCCCTGCCTTTTAGGAGGTGATATCTAGACAGCAGCTGCAGACACCAGGATTAGCTGAGGAAGAAAGATCTGTCCTCAGCACAGGAAAACATCCCATTTTCCTATAGCAATGCCCTGCCTTTAGAGCTGAAAGACATGCTGCCAACCTTGAGATATCCAGGTTCAATTATTGAACACCAAATATCTCTATGCATATATGCACCCGCCTTGCCAGCTGGCAGGAGTGACAAGCTGCCTGGCTTCTCTCTAAAACACATTATTTCCTGGGAAATCAAGACATTACTAAAAGCCATATGCAACAATTCTATCAAAGGGTATGCAGCACAAAGCAACTGATCTCACGCAGGCTGTGCCAGCGACAAGAAACCCGTGCTGCAGAGCAGCCTGCATGTGGCACAGCATCCAGAGTCAGACCGAAGGAAGTGCTCAGAGTTTGCCCTTAAAAAGAGCCCAGCAGTGGGGCTGAGGCAGGCAGGAAGGGCTCCAGCCTGATGAAGAGGGTGCTATTCATGGTGTTGTTACTGTAACCGACACCAGCCCCTCCTGACAGCCCAACTGGAGCCTTCACCAGCATCATTACTCTTTTTTTTTTTTTGCAAATTGCTGATCTGAAAACAGTAGGTTAATTCTTGGTTTCAACTTCTTTTGCTTGAGCCTGAAAACAACACAGCATGAGCTGGCCTCCAATTAACACTTTTGTTAATACTGGTACTTAAAGAAAATGAACATCTGTAACACACACAGTCCAAGGCACAGGTATTTTACATCCAACAGCACTAGAACTCTCTGCCAACCTCAGCAGCCACAGTTCATTTAAAGCAGGCATACAGAGATATCCCAACAGGAATTGTCAAAGTGATGGTCTAGGTCACAGAAACAATTTCTCTCCTAAGTGAATCACCATACTGAGGAAGCTAACAAAGGCTGCAAAATTCATTAGCTGAGCAGTGCTGGAAAGGTCTGCTCCAAATCCATCACTGACCTGTCTCGGCCAGCCAGCATCCTGTCTCTGACAGTGACCTGTCCCAGGCGCTGCCAACAGAGGTGCAAGGAACAGCAAAGCTATTCCTAATTACAGGAATCCTTGTTTCCTCTAAGCTGCACTTACAAGACTCACAAATCAGACTCGTGGGTTGGGTCTTCAGAGGGACACTTCAGTTTACAAAACTTCAACAACCACAGGACTCTCTGCTGGGCGATCCCTCGGATCAATACCTGGTGGGGCTGGAAGAGTTAGCATATCTGAGAGAATGTAAGAGCCAGGGAAATACCAGGTGGGGACTTCACAGGGACAGCACCCCTGGACTGTGAAAAAAAGATGGCATGCCCTAACAAACCATGGGTTCTTTCACCCTGTGGCTAGCAGCAGCACCTAGGTCTACCAGCAAAGCAGCAATTTGTTGAATGTGACTTTGAAAAGCAGCTTTTTGTTTAATAAATCCTTGAGACTTCAAAAAAACCCCCAAACAAACAGGCCAACGTTAGTCCCTCACCTCCCACGTGGAGGCTCTGGAGGTGTCCGAGCTGGCTGCCTGCGGCCCCGTCATGACGGGCTTCAGAGCGCGCCTGGCAATGCCCAGAGCAGTGCTCCCAGCCCCGCAAACCCTCTGCCCCTGCCCAGGGCCCGAGCGCCGTGGGACTG
>NW_008587846.1:0-6570 GCF_000691845.1 Merops nubicus
TCCTCGCTCTGCTCGAAGCAGGTGGGCTCCAGCCCCTCTTCCAGGCAGCACTTGGTGGCTGCCAGCCCGCTGACCCCTGCGCCCACCACGGCCACACGCCGCACCATGCCGTCCTGCCTGGGGGAACACGGCTGGGCTGAAGATCAGCCAGGTTGGTCTGCACCCCCTGCAATGCCCTGCAGGACCAGGGCACCCAAACAATTCCCCCAGCTCCTTAAATAAATAGCTTAGGGGGTTCCTTGCGGACCCTTGCTCACCTGCTTCCCACACAGCCCCCAGGTACACCTGTAAGAGTTTTGGGCAGGACAGAGGAGAGTTCCCCAGGACCCAGGGGTTCTCCCGTGGAGAGGAGTGGCAGCTCGGAAGGACCTGACCCGAAAGAGTAAAGCTCTTTTATACAGTGTTACACAGGAGGCAGGGCCAGCACCGAGAGGTTGTTTTGATGAGCAATTTGTGCTGTTTGAACTTTAGCAAGCGTGGAACCGTAACATGAGGAGGAGCTGTGTGTGCAGAGTTCCTAAACTGGGAAATAGTTTGACTGAAATTATTGTAAGACAGAGCCCAGGGTCACAGAGAAGCAGCAGCCACCTCCAGCCTGTGAGATGAGCAGCATCTCTCATGTGTGCACCCATCACCAAAACAGCACATTGATGACCCTGTCATCCAGAACAGCAGGTAGGGTCATGCTGCCCAAACACACCCCATGCTTCCATCCCAGCTCTGCTGTTAGGGCAGCTGGCAGTGCCACCCCAGCATCAGGCAGATTCCTGTTCAAAGTACCTGACTGCTCGCCCCCTTCTAATAAATGGGGAAAGCATGTTTCAGAGGACATCTGTGGGGAAGGACAAAGTGCAGGCAAATGTAGAGGAGTCTGTTTGCAAATCCCAGTCCATCTCTGCACTTTTCATCTAAGTCTCATTGTGTGAGTTCAACCATCAAACGCCTGCCTCCAGACAGGTCCTTGGGCAGAACTGTTCAGCAACCTGTTTGAAAGCTGCTGGAGCCTCTAAAGGGGTCTAAGCTGGGCTGTTAGTTCATGCTAAACTGTCTTGAAATAAAACAAAGCAGAGAATGCCAGGAAAATGACTCAACAACCAATGTGAAAAAGAACAAAATTGCTAATTTTTCCACTATCTGTCAAACTGGTTAGGCTTTCCAAGCTCTGGAGCCATAACTAAGTTAACTTCATACAAACAAACTGCCAAGCTGGCTTTATGGATTTCCAGCCTAGAGGGGGTGTGGATCCTCTCCTGCAGGACACAACCTGGAAGAGGAGGAGGACTTCTATTAATCAAAACCTTTGTCAGAAAATAACATCCAGGAGCGATGAACAGTGAGAGCACGCCTGCTCTTGGCCCTAGCAAGGGGATAGAAAAGGTCATCCCAAGGCAGAAGGAGGGGAACAAAGGTGCAGGAAGAGTCAATCATTTACCTGGAGTGACACAGCTGTGAAGCACTGGAAAGAAGAAAAGACTCTGGGCCTTTTGGCTCATCATTTCCTAGCAGCCATTTTCCTCAAAAGAAGGGAAAAAAAAAAAAATTAAACATTTGGGCATATTCCTCCCACCCTTCTTCTCACTCACAAAAAAAAAAAAAAAGGGGGAACTGGAGGTGTGGGAAGGCAGAGAAAAGGAGAAAAGTTAAAGTATTAAAAAATCCCTGGGGAAAAAAACATAAGTAGAAAGCTTTCTCATTGCACAAAACATATCTAATAATGGCACTAGAAGCAGTTCTGCCCAGCATCTGCAACTCCTGTCTCACTTTTTATTATATGCTACAGAAAAGCTAGAGCAAAAGAGGGCTCCTAGCCTCCAAAAGAACAGTTAAGAAAAAGCAGTCTCACCCATGAAAACCTGCCTTCTTCCAGCCTGAAGCTGCCTTGCAGCATGGATGAGACTGGAAGTGTTTTCCTGCAGTGCTCAGAGGGGATCACAGCATGGCAACAGGAATCCTGCTGGGGACAACCTGCAGTGACAGGTGCCATGAGAGGCCAATGGCACAGTTTGCCTTGGTGCATGCCATGACCCCAACCCTGTGCACAGCTCATGATTGCAGCTCTGTTTGTCCTGGCTGCCAGGACAGAGACACTGTCCAGAGACACAGGACAGAGGGCTGCTGACAGAGACACATCTATTCATTAACCAAAGGCTGGTGTGGATGGTGGGAAGGGGTCACTGGCCACCAGAGCCAGTCCCTATGCTGCTCTCAACCCTTCTGCTGGTAGCAGTGACAAAGCAGAGAGTGAAAGATCCTCCAGTTTTGACCCATTTGCTGCCTGCAAGTACTCCTTGGGATGCAGCCAGAGGGATGCTCAGGACACACCCTGGCTGCAAGGCTAGCCAGTGGCTTGCCCACGTGCTGTGCCACTTGTGCTTCAGCTGGACCAGGTTCTGCATCGCTGAATGTGGCACAACGCTCACAGCAAGAACCAGGTGACTCCCCAAGGAATGTTTCACTTCAAACAGCTGGGAAAGGGAAGACCCCTCACTGCACCAAAGGGGAGTAAATCCCAGCAGTGCCTTGACCACAGCGATCAGCCTGGGGCCAGCCAGGCACCGTGCTGATCAGGAACAGCCCTCAGCCTCGAGGAGAGCATGCCTACAGGGATTCCTCTGATCTCACCACCTTGGGTGACTGCAGAGCCACAGCTGAGCTTCCTGCTCCGCTGGCAGCCAGGGATGAGCCAAACATGCCAGAGGAGCCACTGGCCCAGTTAGGGAGCGGGAAGACCCCACAGGCACCCGTGACTCCTGTAGGGCCAGCGATAGTCCTGTCCTCAGCCCTTTGATGTGCTGCTCACGTGCTATTTTCTGGATGTGGAGTCTGGAAGCAGGCAGGATCATTAGAGCACCCCAAAAGTGCTGAGAACATCAGGTGAAACCTCACAGGAAGCCACAACCACTCCATTGTAGCTTAAGCTCCTCAGAGGTAACTGGCTTTCAGGATATCATGCAGGATTGTCCTTTCACAGAATCATAGAATGCTTTGAGTTGGAAGGGACCTTGAAAGGTCATCTAAACCAACCCCCCTGCAGTGATCAGGGGTATCTTTCTTTAACTAGATTGGGTTACTCAGGGTCCTAGCCAACCTGACTGTCAGTGTTTCCAGGGATGGGGCTTCTACCACTTTTCCTTGGGCAATCACCTGGCACAAAGATGCCCAAGTGTTCTACTGGCTTCTATTCTGCTCCAAGTCTTACATCATTGAGCAGGGAGGAGCAGAGGCCCACAAGGACCTGTATGTCAGATGCCTTCACTGGACACCAGGTGAGGAGCCACTCTGGCCATTGATACACAGCTCTTGCCATGCAGAGAGCTGCTGCCATGCTTGTGGTGATTGTTGCAGCTCACATGGGGCCAGAGCTGCTACAGACATGGAGAAATCATGGGATCTGCTCCTAAATATGGGAATCGTCCCAAGGGTTACGTCTCCCTCAAGAGAACCACTTCCTCCTGACTTCTTGTCCTACCCCTACTCTGCCAGTATTTTGGCAGGGACCTCCCTGGGGGAAGGGCTGTCCTCCATCATAAACATGCAAGCCTTGCTTAGAGGCCCAAGCCTTGGTGAGGTCCCAGACTAGGACTGCAAGGCTTGAGATGTTTTTCTACACACCTCCACCAGAAAAGGAACAAACCCAGCCTTTGTTCAGGGAACAGGACACCAGCAGCTCAAGTCTTAGCACAAAATTGCTCCAGGGTGCCTTGTGACTACACCTGCCTGGAACAGGCTTTATGGATTTAGCAACCACATAATTCTTGCTAATTAACCGTGCTTTCCTTTTTGTCCCCTAGAGAAAGGTGCCCAGCAGAAGGCATCTGGTTTAACCGGCCTGGAGCAGGAAGGCAGGGACTACCCCCAAAGTAAACCTCCATGGGCATTCGTCCTCACCTTGTGCCTTCCAGCCCTGGTGGCACAGACAAGCTGAGTTGCAAGCTGTCATCCACAGGCTGAACCACTGCATTTTGCTCAGGTGCCTCGTGGAAATACAAGGATCCTTTCCTTGCTTCAATGGAGAAATCTGCCAGAGGTTTAGTATGTTCAGTAGTATGAAGGCTGCAAAAGAAGGCAGGCTAATCAGGACCAGCACCCCCAGCGCTGCATTTCCACATGGGTAGTTCTTGTCCCATCACCTCCAGCAGAGGACACAAGACCCAGGGTGGAGGTTGGTGCAAACCCAAAGTTTGCAAGGATTCCCTGTGATGCTGCTGTCACCATGGGCTGTCAGGGTGAGGTCATGCTCAGGAGCTAGAGGAGATGGGCTCTTGCAGCCTGGACATCTCCAACCCTACCCTGGCTGCTTCCTCCAAGGCAGAGCAGGAGCAAAATGTCCAGCCAGGTCCTTGTGCTTAGCTCTCCCAAGGCATGGCACAAGCTCACTTTTCTCTTTGCCAACAACAGGGAATCAGTTTGCCTCATTATGGTTTTAGAGCTGGTAATTGCCAGTTACAATAAACTCACCTGAAGAAGACAATGTCCCTTCTGTCTGAAAGGCTGCTCCAGCCCGAGGATGGGCTTATGGCATGATCTCTGGGTGCAGCACCCTGACTCCATAGCACCTGCCTGAGCTGCAGGCAAGGGATTATTTTTTTTACTGATTTCTCCTCCCTGTGCACAAATCTGTTGTGGACATGGTCGTTTGTGAGGGATGCTAAGGGAGAAGTTGAGCAAACCTTCCTAGAAGTGTCCCCCTTGCAGCAGCCCATTCTGCAGTATAAGAAAGAAAGCAGAGGGATATGGTTGGGTTCATAGCCCAGTTCCCCCCAGCCTGGGGACAGACTAATTGCCAAGGTCCCAGCTTACTGTTGGGAAAGCTGGAGAAATGTTCCTCACACTGATTGCTCCTGACCCAGCTGGTGAAAACACTCGGTTGCCTTGAGAGCTGGTTGGCAGGAGCCAGGAAAAGCAGGCTCTCTTCCGAACCAATTCACAAGCCATAATCTCAGTCAGGCAGAGAGGCAGAGATTAGAGATTTGTTTGCAAATGATTTTAAACTCAAAAGGGGGAGGACAGAGCTTCAAACCATGTAAAACAGCTCTGGGAACAGATCACCAGCTGCCTCAAGCCCCATTTTCCGGGGGCGGGGCCGCAAAGCGTTATAGAGGAACATCAGCATTCTTTACAATGGAGATTTCTAGCCTTTATGCCTGTTGTGAAGAAAAATACTGGGGAAAAGTGACCCTCTTATACGTCAAAAGAAAAATCTAAAGTTCATCTCTAGCTCCCTCTTGTGACTCCTGTGTACAGGCTGCTTTAAACCTGGCTCGGCTAAAGCCCTAGGTGGTATCCTACGGTCACTGAGGAAATATTTACAGCTCCCAGTCACATACTGGATATACTTAACACACATATAAAGCAAAACGTGTCCAGATGCTTAAACGGGTGTTGGCATCACCGACATGATCCAGTTTGTCCAATTTTTGTTCCAGGCAACTGGGGAGAAATCAACAGGTGAAATCCATCTGCCTTTTCCATTTAGAGCCCTGATCTGTCACAGAAAAGCCCACCTTGCATCCCGGTTTTCATATCCACGCTCACATCCCAGCTGGCCCTGCTCTTTTTTGGATGTTAAATCCTGACTGCCCCAGGGAAGGCAACTCAAGCTGCTGCCCAAGCTTGAACCTTAGCTTGCATTTTATATGCCCTGCAAATTGCTTTATCCAAGTTGTATTTGGTCATGTACCTCATGACTCTGTGAGCTGTTTTATGTATTTATATATTCTATAAAGTCCCTATATCACATATTCCTACTGCTAACACGGCTTCATGCTTTTATCTTTTGTTCTGCTCAGCTTTGCACCCACAACCTGCCTACACTTCCTGTACCCCGTTCCCTGTCTGTCCTAGTGATCAGATGGTTTTGAAGTGAAGACACCAAATTCCTCATGGTGCAAAGCAACAGACTTTGACCAGCAATGGGTGCAACCTGGCCCCGTTGCTCTTCAGGACCTGCACTTCAACACAGCTACCTGCTTCTGGTCTCTTTTCTTCTGCTGCACATCTAATGAGTAGGAGCTGGCAGCTTTTGAGTGGAGAACTCTCATGTCTGCCACTTCTCCCTGTGTCCCTCCCTGCAAGCAGACCTCTGCTCCAGGCACTTGTAAGACCCTTGCAACCTTCCTAGGAAAAAGCTGGAGGAAAACATCTCTGCATGGCAAAACATCACTGAGGCTGTTCCCCTGTGGCTTGGTGCCTCAAGAGCTCCCCTGTACCCAGATGGATGAACAATTCTGTTGGGTAAGCTCAACCGAAGCCCCACATTGGTGTGACTGATTTCCTTTCATTACAATGCCCTTTCTCATTCTTGCCATTGCTCTGCCTGTTGTGCAAAGCTTGCAGAAATAACCTCAGAACAGTTTCTGGCCTTTTTGCTGCAGGGATATTACTAAATCATATTATTCTTGCTGACATGCTAGAAAAATTATTATCCACTTCAGTACAACCATTAACCATAATTAGTGCTCAGTTGCACAGACAATCTGGAACAGGGGGATCTGATCTTCTGCTACCAGTTAATAAATCTCTCCAAGTGCACAAGGACCAGACAGCAAAGTGAGCAATCACTCATTCCTG
>NW_008587846.1:6601-29013 GCF_000691845.1 Merops nubicus
TAACTACTTTTAAATGCCTCAGCAAACAAGCTTGCAAAGAGTATTTCCCCCATTTTTCTGTACCATTGGTTTCTGTTCACAAAATTTTCTCTTTCCTTTGGATTTCTCTAGATCACCAGCCTGGGACACTGAGAGCCAGGCACCTAGGAAGCACTTAGGAAGCCCTGACAGATGCAGCCCTAAGATATGTGGGTATCTGGGGCAGCAAAAAAACCCCAGTCTCATAGCAGGCTGCTCCTGGCCCAAGCCCTGCCTGCTGGGTACATGAAACTCCACACCACACCTAGGACCCAGTTTGTGCTGGGTCTCACCAAGCTGCTGCAGCACCTTCTGCACATTTCCCAGCAGATCTTTTATAATTTCTGGCTTCTCAGAATCCAGAAAAAAAAAAAACCAAACCAAACCAAACCAAAACAAAAACCAAAACTAAAACCAACCAACCAAACAAAAAGAAACAACTAAACCAAAATCCCCTTCTAAAGCCTCTCTTGACATGACAGGATGTTGCTGATACTGCTCACTCCAGGAAGGTCAAGGACCTGTCCTCTGCAGGGCTTTTAAGGGGCTGATGGATGATATTGCTCCTAGGGTTGAGTTCATTTGCATTAACATATCAATTAATGTACCTGTTGAATTTCTAAGTCTTCCTCTGGACTCTGAAAGAGCCTGGAGCCCTCCACAAGCAGAGTAGATGTTGCCTTTCATTGGTAGCTGTTCCCACACTGCCTCTGCCTGGGTCAGCCCAGGGATGTGTAATGGGACAGCAAGGTCTGCTGGTTCCTTTCCAGGTTAGTACAGCTCTTCAGTGGGTCTGCAAGCATTTAGGCTTGGCCAAGACATTGCTGGAGCACACAGCCCACCCTAGCAGGAGCCTTCAAGGTGCCATCCAGCCTGAATTTAGTCAAAGCCCCAGCTCACTTCCCCTGGCTTAGGGAGGCCTAAGAACAAAAAAAAAAACAAACCCAAACCCAGTAAGAAGGGTGTCAAAACTGAACCTTCCCTTCTCCAAACTCTATACAGATAAAGTCTTGGGAAAAAGCTCAAGAAAAGGCCAAATATCTGAGCCTGAGTTTAAATGGAGCTTCTGGAGCCCTGGCAGTGGTTGGGGGGTGGGGGGGAGAGCTCCCAGGTGAGGCTTCTTGGGGCAGTTAAAGCCCATTAGTGCCCTCAGGGCCCTGGCACTCAGGATGATGAGGTCAGTTTCTCTCTTAGGCTTAATCATGGTGCAGCTTAAACAGCAGGTGAGAAACATTTTGGTGAAATTAATCCATCTCCTGTCCAAAATGGCCCAGAGATGCTTATAGCAGGAAGTGTTAACAGCCCCAGACTGGTTTCAGTGTGGGTGTAGCCACTTCTCTACCCCCAGCTCCAGACTCACAAGGCATGTCCAGGCTCCCTGGTGCCCACAGCCATGATGCTGAGTGAGCCCAAACTATGGGAAAACCTATCAGCTCCACCCCATGCACAGCCTGGACACCAAACATGGGGTGGTGAGAGTGCACAAAGCATACACCCACCTCTCCCCTCCTTCCTTCACTCGCAGGCACCGAGAACCTCGCTGCACAGTCCAGGTACCAGGTCCTTCAGGAGCACCCACAACCAGACCCACGCTGGTACATCAGCACCCCTTGCGACCCGTGCAGGGAGATTTGATGGTACCTAACTTGACCTGATTTGCTCTTCAGCCTACCCCTTGGTCTGGGGCTGAGTCCCAGAGAGATCAGGCTGGGACCAGAGGTGTAACAGCAGCTGTGGGTGCTCAGCTGCCTCTGCAGGCTGTGGAGGAGCTGCTCTGGCTGCTCCACCACCAGTGGACCGAAGGTGTTAATGGAGCTGATCATGGTCCATGGTCCAGCATGGAGTTTCCATGCTTGTGCTGAGGTGGGAGGACTGGGATGAGCTCCAATGTTGACTGCACACCTCAACCCACCACCCTGTAAACTGAGGGACAGATGCACATCCCTTTGGGTGACAGCATCACACGGATCCTACCATCTTCACGGAAACAGAGGAACAAGTGTTAAGATTGAAGCCCCCATTGAAGCACAGCAATGTGCTTTACAATTAACTGCTGGTGCTGCGGTGATGGGGCTCTGCTTTGCCTCCTCTGTTCTAAGCAGTCTGTGCAAACCCTCACAGCCCTGGCTTGGAGCAGTCCTCCAATGCATGTGCTACCCTGGGGCTGGGAAGATGTCCCATCAGACATTTGCACTTACCTGCTCCCCTCTCACTGCCTAGGTCTTCAAACATTCACACTGGCAATGCCTCAGCTCATGCTTTGGGCACACAGCATGGCACTTGCTCTGCTGCACATCACCTGTGCCCCATCCAGCAAACTCCCTCTCTTAAAGGTCAGGTCCTCACATCTGAAAGATGATGGTGGCTCTGGCCAGTGGCTCATTGCTTCCTCTTTGTAATATCATCAGTGTAGGTTTGTAAAAATGCTGTTTCCAACCATAAGTACACTAGCTCTGTCCCACTCCAGGATCAAACAACTCATCAGCTCAAACCGCCTGTAGGGTCCTGAGTTCTTGCGTCAGAGGAGGGTTTCTATCTCCCTTGCATCATGATATGATTTCACAGCCACTGACTGCATTGCCAGCCTCACCCTCTCCCAGAGGGCACTCGGGTGCATCAGCAAGGACTGCCACAGTGTTTGTCACCTGGGGATAAAGGGACAGCAGTGCCCTGCCAGCCCTCGCTCTGAGGGCTGGTTGGATGCGCCCCAGCTCCGACCCAAGGGAAGTAATCTCAAAGAGATGTTTCTGGGCTGATTGAAGTTAAATAGCTAAAATGATGCCTCTGAAGGGAAATGTTTCTTATTTCGGGTTCCCGCCGACTCGAGCCCAGGCCTGGTTTTCATAAGGCTGGTAACTGCAAACAGCTAGGGCCCTGTCATTGGAAACAGGCAGTGCAGGATATAATTAAAGAAGTATGCACTGGCATCTCAAAGAACCGTTTTCAATTACTGCTATTTCAAGAGGATTAAGGGGAAATTTTTTAAACAAGACCACTGCAGAAATAGATTTTGTTTGTCATTAGCTTTGAAATAATATTTGACTTAAGGGCTGAAATTTCCATATGCCAGGTCTGCCTCTGGCAACACTTTCCCCAGGGGCTGGGAATTCATAGCAACATGGGAGCTGGGAGCAGAGCTTCCTATGTCCAGCCCTATTTCCATTGGGAAATGCCCTCCTTTTATCCTGGCCAGCTTTCTCTCTGTGCCAGCCTGGAAGTGTTGCGTGGGGCAGCCTCAGACACGAGGAATAAGCTGCGAGGGACTAGTTGGTTACCAGACTGTGCTTGGGGTGCCCAGGGGACACATTGCCACTGCCTTTGGATGGGGACGCCCTCCCGTGGAGGGAGCAATGGCTCCATTGGTCCATTTGCTTTCGTCGGCTAGGCCAGCTCTACCTCTGACCCTTGTGATTTGCTGCTGTATCTGTACACTGCTCGAGTCTATGGGTGTGAATTTGGGCTGGTCCATTCTGCCAGTGGTTGCACAGGTTGCCTGGAAGGTGCTGTTTTGCCATAGTCAGCACAGTAGTAAAAAGATGCTGCTTCCAGCTTCCCTGTGTCTCTGCCTCTCCCAGCTCAGGCTGTACATTCAGAAAGGGGATGGAACTGGACCTAATCACAAGGGAAGAGCAGCATCCACTAACCCTCACCTGGGAACCATCTCTGGGCTGCAGACGCAGAGCTTCTACACAAGACTAGAAAAGGAGTCAGAAAGCTTAAAACAGGTTTTCTCTGCTTTTCCTTCCCACCTTTCCCAGCTTGTGGACAGGACACAGCCTGAGGAGTATGAAACCCATGGTCATGTGGGGCAGAAGTGAGAGGCAGTCATACTATAAGCATTATCATGTTGCCAGGTAGGATGGGGATTAATTCACCTAGCCACAGACATCTCAGTGCCAGCATTTGCTGAACACCATCTTAGATACCTATTACATGACAGACAATCAGGAGAAGTGATTGTCTAACCCTATGGAAGGATCTCACACTCATACCTGCAGGTTCAGCCCCAGATTCTCAGGCAACTTCAGTGAGGGTCTCCAAGATTTGTTTGGCACGTGTAAAGTGGGCATGATCATCTTCGCTTTGCAGGGCTTGCCTTCCCAG
The DNA here is from genome assembly GCF_000691845.1 of Merops nubicus. Lineage (NCBI taxonomy): Eukaryota > Metazoa > Chordata > Aves > Coraciiformes > Meropidae > Merops > Merops nubicus. The sequence continues at coordinate 10,724 of NW_008587846.1, forward strand.
AGGAAAGGGCTGTTTCTCACAGCACCTGGGACAATCAAACTCCTGGCTCTCCAGGGGCTTCTAGAAGCCTGTGTGAAGAGCCCCAGCTCCAACACAGGAGAAGAAATCTCAAAAAGATGTTTCTGGGCTGATGTTTCTGGGAAGGGCCCAGCTACAGAGCAGTGAGAAGGGCTCTCCACTGACATTTGCCCAGAGAGCTTACGAGGCTCAAGCAACAGAAATACTGGTCCTAGCAGGATCATGAGAAATCATTTCTCTGAGCTATTTACAGCAACCAAGGACATATTTTTCCTTTCGGAAACACCGCAAGGAGGATGTTTCTCACGGCTGTTGAGAAAGAGGGGTCCACCTCGGGGAATAGCATGGCTTGGGGTGCGTAAGCTGGGGAAGCGAGGCAACACATCAAAGAGAGCCAAGGACACCAGAAAGGGAGTTTGGCCACTTCCATGTCAGAGTGCAGGGCTGCTGGCACCAGCTCAGACTCTTGTACACAAGAGGAGGGTCAACAGGCTGCAGAGATGTCTAATGAGCAGAGCCACCAAAAGATGGCTCCTCTCCATGTGTATGGGTCAGAGGCATTTCCAAATGCATGGCTGCTGGGCTCAGGGCACACATGGCAGCTCCCCCATCCCACAAATAGACCAATGTACAACAAAATGTCTGTAAAGGATGGGCTTTGTGCCATGCCAATGGGGCTAAATAACCCAAAGTGGTACCCAAACAGAGCTGCAGGCTTCAAGCAACGTGAGAGGCTCAGAGGGATCCATCCCAGCCACAAAGCCTCCAAACATCCCACAAGAACTAGTGAAAGAGAGAAAAGAGCACACCAAACCAGACTGGGTCAAATAAAACCAGACTCGTGGAGGTTTCACACTGTTAGCAGCTCCTGAGTTGCTGTTGGCTAAAAACACCTTTGAGGAAGCCATCAGCCCCAGGAAGCAGGGACCAGGAGATGCACCTTCTGCTGTGAACTTAGCATGAAAGTGTAGCTACAAATACCTGAGAATATAAAGTCACTCAGAAGCCAGAGAGCAGGAAAAAGAGAGCAATATGCATGCAAAGAAATGAAAAAAGAAAATGGATAGTTCAAGCAAAGAGCATAATGGGCAGAAGGGTGAGGAAACATCCCCTTTCCATGTGCAGTATTCCAGTCCCCATGAAATCCAAGTAGAGTCCACCATTAGTGTAATCATTTCTCCTGTGGGTAATCCAGCATTTTCTCATGGAGCCCCTGGTGCCACATTCAGTGATTTCAGGTCAGCCCCATGCCCATGCTGACAGGCAGCACAACCCAGAGAAGGACACACAGCAGGATGGCTGCCAGCATCCTCCTACACACACACACACACACACACCCACCTTCCCCCTACAGCCCTGCAAGCTGCTGGGTGCCAGCTCACACAACTGGTTCCTCCTGACCGCTGGTTACCAGCTCAGAAAGAAGCTTTGGATGGTGGCTCTGTGGTTTCTGCTTCTGCTGCCCTCCTTCCAGGCATGCAGGGTCATAGCCTCATCCCTGTCCCCATTTCCCCATCTCCATCCCTGTCCTCAGCTACATCCTCAGCCCATTCCCCATCTCCTTTTCAAAGAGCTGTTGTCTGACCTCTCATCTCACAGCTCTCCTGTACACCTCCAGCCATTCCCATTGCCCCATCCAGCCTTTTGCCATTCCTCTCAGGGTGTAGCAAAGCCAGGGCGGTAGGACCAGCCTCAAGTGCCCCAGGTCCACGCATGGGTACTGGCCCATGATCCTGCATCAAATTCCAGGAGTCACTCGTTGGCAGAGGAAAGGAGGACCCAGCTGGACAGGAGACACATTGTTCTCCCTCACTCCTGCCCACCTTGCTTCCTCTTGCACCACAGCTCTGGTCCCTCTTTATCATTGTGAGGCATCGATCAGCTGATGGATGTTCTCTGTACTATCCCTGGCATAGGCTGAGTCAACCATTTATAAGCCCAGGAAGCATCACCATGATCCGCACTGGCACCGATTCCTCCCACCGTGGGCCCAGGCCGCTCTCTCAAGGCTCCTATGAGCTCTCCAGGAAATATCCCGCAGAGAGCAAAATTAGATCTCAGAGAGCGGAAGGATTTCAACTCTGGCTGAGCTCTGGCAGGTCCCCAAAGCTGGGAAGGAGAAAAGCATTATGAAAACATTCATCAGAAGGCAGTGAGAAATTAGACATAGGTCACTTGAACTCCAGCCCTGAGGAAAGGGGTCAAGCCCACAGGGTAAAGCCCAGCTGGATGAGAAGAAGCCAGCAGAGTTTTTTTGGAGGAGGAACTGTTTGGCTTGTTAATTTGCTGACATCTTCTAAGCTGGGTTTTTCCTTCACTTGGGGATACAGATCTGGACCCACGTGCTTGCTCCTGCTCGATGGTGTCTGTGGCACCTCTTCTGCCAACACCACCAGGCATCTCACGCCTGCCTGTAATGATCAGATTTTGTGCACAGACCACCCAGCTAGCAGCACTGTTGGGTGATTTAACTAGATGAAACACAAGAGCTACTTGCCCGTGGGATGCAAACAGGTTGAGCTTTAATGACATGATCCAGCCCAGGAGACTGGGACCATAGGTCTGGTCTAAGCAAGAGGTAGTATGATGCAATTCTCCTTTTAACTTGTTTGGGGTATTGTGGAATGAGTTTCTGACTGGTATTTCACAGCAGATACCAGATTTCCACATTCAAAAGCAACTGATTTTTGAGCATACTGTCTCAAAGAGACTTTGTCTCCCAAGAGAACCTTCTTTTTGAAAATTGTCTCCTAAAGCACTTGGGACAGTTGCAAGATGTTTTGCTTTTATATTGCAATTTTTAAAGTGCCTTTGAAGGAGGATTCGAGGCAATGGATGACATGCTGTGAACAAATTAGGTTATCAGCAGTCCTTGTATTTATTTTCTCTGTTGGGGAAAAAAAATATCCTTTTCCATTTTTAAACATTTAGAGTAGATCCATGCACCAATAGAGCTCACAAAAAGTTTTGATTACCTGGTCCTGCCTATTTTGGACACGCTACTGAGTGGATTAACTAATGGGTTGACCTCCTGAGCTCTTAAATTAATTTTGCAAAACCATTTTGAGAGAAGCACAGCTTCACTGCAGATGAAAGAGAAGTATTTTTTGGTTTTGATGTCTTGCAAGTGTGACTGCACTTTGAAATCTGTGTCTTTTGGGGATGGGATAGGTTGACTCCTACCTTAAGGCATCCTGAGGGAGCACTGGGGCCAGTCCTGAACACAGCCCTGGAGACCCTCCAAAGGCAGCATCTCCTCACGTATCCCCCAGGAGGTTGCTCCATCTTGGTCCATGCAGTGCCAGTCGGCAGGTGAGTTTATTCTTCCTCTAATTCCAGCTCCACATTACCCTGGAAAGATCATCATCCTTGTGAGAGCTATATCTTGGGAGATTTGTGGCTTGGGCTGGTGGCTGTAGGCAGTTCAGAGTTTACATAAACGCTGGGCACAGTCCCAGCACTGGGGGCTGACTCAGGCGCCCACCCATGTGATGCTCTCACGTCACCAGTTCTAATGGGCCTCACAGAGTATCTGCCCTGACATATCACACTGTCATGGGCTGGAGCAGTTGCTGGGGTGGCCAAATCATGGGGCCCCACATCCTGGAAAGAAGGGGTTTAAATCTTCCTTTCCCCAGCTCCTGACCTCAAGCACACACAACGCAATTGTGTTGTCCCACTTGGCAATGGGTTTGACTCATTTTCCTGGGGGGAGATCTCTCGGGCCGGTTGCACAAAGAGGCTCTGTGGTCCTGGCTCAGATTCCAGCACCTGCAGAAGGACCAGCTGGCAGGAGCCCCAGCTGCAGCCTATGAGTGCCCATCAGGCACCCTGAGCCCCCAGGACACTGTCACAAGTGATGGTGGGTCAAAGGGCTGATGCAGAATAATGCTCTCACCTGTGCTTCAGGGGAAAACCTATTCTCTGCCACTAGAGAAGTCAATGACTGAGAAGCAAGGGAGAATCTTGAGATGAGGGAGAATGGGACCTTTGCTGCAGCTGCTGAAGGGGAGGGTAACAGGAATTACATGCTGTAAATCCTCCCCATTACAGAGATGCCAGCTGCAGCTCCAGGGGCAGATTCACAACTTCCAGCCTGGGTGCTGCTGTTATGGACTGTGCTCCAGCTGGAGATGGGGATTTGTATGCAGCCTGGGATGCTAAAATACAGCATGGAAAAGCTTTTTCTCTTACTCAAAGTGACAAAAAACTCCTTTATTTCTTACTTTGCCATAACTGTATATGGTATTTCATTTGGTACTTTACTGTGGGTTTTTGGAGATGCCCGCTTCTCATCTCCACCCTGGGTACATCTGTATCTCTGTTCCCCTCCTGGGAAGCCCCCTGCTCTTTCCTGAGAAGTGGAAGCTGCAAATGTCATAGCACCATCTGGCTGCAGCATAAAACTTGTCCTTTCTGCAGCAATTAGGCTGACACTCCAACTCAGCCTGCATCTGAACAGACCTTCCTGTATCTGCTCTTCCTGCCGATCATATCTTCATTCCTTGAAATTCAAGGCACAACCAAAAGCCATAGACCTGTTTATGATTTGTTGTACAAATGTGATAAATGGCTGCTCAGAAAACGACTCCTCTGAGCTGCTCCTCATATGCTCCTTGCCTGGATTTTAATAAGCTAATGTTTGGGAATAGTTAAGTAGCTGTCTTGACTTGTTTAACTCAATAGCCACAGATATTTCACTAAGCTGACATGGGATTTATGTCTCAATAATGCAATAATGTTTGGTAAGCATCGTGGTTTTGTGGAGATTTATGTCCCATCAGCAATATGGGAGGGATTTATAGGGCCCATCAGAGGTAGGGTTACCGAAGGTGCCGTCTGGGAGACATTGAGCGCACTGTGTCTTACTGGTGATTCCTTGGAGAAACCAAGTCCTGGAGCATTGTAGCCTGATGAAATATTGCCTTGCTAATGTTTTTCATTAATAAAACTAAACACATGGGCTAAGGGAGCTGCCTGATGATGGAAAACATTTTGTAATGTGCTTCCCTTCTTCCTGCTCTGTGACGGACAAGGAAGGGTGGTGGGCAAGCAGTGTGACCCAGCCCCCAAGAGAGAGGTCATCCCCATCACCCACCTTGTGCATTCTCTGGGAAGACATCAGTAGTGACCGTGCCACTGCCCCTCAAAGGGCCACCAACCAACCACCTGTGAGAGCCTGGACGCAGCAGCAGAATGCTTGGAGCAGGGACACAGCCCAGGAGGCAGCAGTGAGGCTACAGAACACCCACTTCCAAGCGATTGAGAAGGTCCACATCTCCCACTTGCACTCCAAACCAAACATTTCACAACGCTGCCATTTAAGTGCAAGCCATATGAGTTAGGGGCCATTTAAATGCAAACCATATGAGTTAGGGGTAAACTGCATTGCAAACAATCATAAGTTCAGTGTTGCAGGTTGCTTTTCAGAGCAGTCCTGGTATGACAAGTCCTCTGTGTCTGGGCTTTCCCAGGGGATGTCAGCTGGGAAACAAATCCTCATCTCCAGTAAGTTCAGAAGATCTTTCTGCCTGTTGGGACTGCAAGAGGTTTGACCAGTATCCTTGCAATTTCTTTCCAGAAATCAAGCCAAAGAAGTCCTTGAAAGTACAAGGGCCAAAACCAAAAACGAAACAGAAGAAAAAAAAAAAAAAAGATTTTTCAGAGCTGGAAAAATCTGTATATATTTTTCAAAGTGTGATGGACCTGTGAGAGGCTCAGTTGTACCCCAGGACATGAGCTCTGGATCATTGCTTTTCCCTGAGTCCCAACAGCCAATGTACTTCCCAAGACAAATTTCTTTCCATTGAAATTGTTCCCTCCTGGGTCTCAACCTAGACACACATCATCAGGAAGATTCATACAATTAAAGTAACTGCAATAGAGTGATTGATTTTACAAGAAGCAGGTGCTGGATGGAGAAACAAGGCTCCAGAGCTGAACATTGGAGCTGCTGAGCTGAAGGACCACAATGCTGGGAACTGCATCAGCTTTGCTTTCCAGCTCTCATGGTGACTGGATAAAACAGGTCAGGTTTCAGGAGAATTAAATGAGCTTTAGGTGTTGTTTCATTCCTGGCAGCTATTAGGACAACTTCAGACTTTATTTCTGCAAACTACAGGACTGAATTTGCTGTAGCAAAGCAGCACTATGACTTGTTCAGCCTTATCAAGAGGAGACCAAGACATTATTCAGCCGCTCCGTTCAGCAGCCCTGTGGCTTGAGGGTAGCATTTACTAAATGCAATATTGTCCAGATATTGAGATAGAGATATCCTTCAATCAGACCCTCTATTGAACTGCCAGAGCTCTGCTGAGAGGAAAGAAACCTGTTGTATGGTTGGACACATCCATACAATATCAGGATGGATACATCCAATCCTGAAATGCTGAGAGACAGAGTAAACCAACTAACACCTCCAAACAATCATGAAAAAAAGAAAAAAAAAAAAAAAGGGTATAAAAAAAAAGTCTAAAATATCCTTCCTTGCTGATCAGCTTTTGATCAACTGCTCTGAGCAGGTTCTGGCAGAAGGAGCCAGTACTCCACAGGGACCATGCTGCCATCCTGGCCAGCAGGCCAGCTTTGTTTTTTTAATGACTTTTACCTTGAAGATATCCCAGGAAAAACAAGAATAGGCAGAGTCACAGAGTCAAATAAACCACTAGTGTTAGAATTATTGAAATAGTGATGTTTGAGTACATAAGAGTTTTTGAGGAGGTTCTCACATTTTCAGTTGTCTCTTGAAAGATTTTGAATTTGGTTGTTCAGTGTGTATTTTGGCCAGGAAAAAAATCTTTTTCCTTTTCTAAACAATTCCCTCCATCTCTTTTTAAACAAACAAACAAACAAAACAAAACAACACAAAATAAAACAAAACAAAACAAACAAAACCAAAGCCAACTAGGAAATGTGAACAAAAAATGTGGAGAAAAGCAGCTTTTTAGCCACACGAACACAAACTCACTCTTCCTCCCTTCCAGAAAATGAGCATTTGGGACAAAAGCTGGATGCAGCTGGGGAGCTGCATCCCTTCTCCCAAGCCCAACAAGGGACTCTCCAATGGAGTCCCTCAGGTTTTGTGTGGCCCCAGCCTCAATACACATTAGACCCTCCCTCCAAGCTCTGTCACACTCACCCCATCCCTTCCCTGGACCTACCTTTTCTCCATCCCTTTCTATTTCTTTTCCCTTCTTCCTTTTGCTGCCTCAGTGGAGCTGTGCTACCTGTTAGCATTTGATGAAGAAAAACAGCATGTAGCAGGGCCGGGTGGGAGAGCAGAGCCTGAACCCTCAGAGAGCAACCACAGGCATCTCAGTGCTGTGAGGTCTGAGCTGGAGGCAACATCACAGCTCTGCTGCAGGTCCACATGCAAATCGTCCCCCATGCAGCAACACAAGGGGCATGGCATGCCTGTGCTCTGCTGTAGATGCCCTGCTGAGGGAAGCCCATGCTGGCTGGTGTCCTTGGTCAAGGTCCCACTAGGGCTCCTCGAGACAGGATGAGAGCCTGCAGGAGAGGGGACATGCAAACCAAACCAACCAAATCTCAACCACTGCCATCCTGACTCTTGCTTCTACAGCTGTAACTCTGCATGCAATAACACAGCACAGGCACATATTAGTGGCGTGTGTGCAACACATGCAACACACACTCTCCAAAAACATATTTTTAGGCACAGGCACCTTCCCACTATCGTTCAGCATGGGCTTCTCCCTGTTGGTTTCAATAGAGCCAACACATGCAAGAAAATCAGCTTGAGGTTACATACATGCAGCAACTCCATCTCCTCAAAGGGAAAGCTATTGAATGGGACCCGCGTTTGCATGCACAGCTTCCCTGGGTTGTATGCATGTGCCTGCATGGGCACATTCATCCTCTCACCCTCCCAGTGCCATCTCAGTCCCCTGCACTGGGACATCATGGGCTGAAGACTGACTACAGTGAGAAGGCACTGCCAGGACTCCTATCCATCAGGAGAGCCAATGTCCTGGCACTATTAGTGGTCTATGATGTGGTTTTTTTAATTAGGAAAATAATAACTCTGCTGACTTTTCTATTCTAATGATGTTCAGTTCTCAGTAACAACTCTTACTGCAATAAACAGCATTGTAGCCCAGAATCAAAGGCTAATGACTGTTGATGGGAAATATTTTGTTTCATAACAGCGGCTGCAGCCAGCAGAGCACATGAGAACATTTTTCCAGGAGCATGGAAGATGCTATTTTTAACTGTTCTCCCCCATATTTATGGTGCTTGGAGGAAAGATGCGCCAGTTTAAACATGTTGCAGCAATACGCACCATTTAACTCTGCCTGTGCCACAGAGACAGTGTGTGCAGAAGTCCCAGTCTGGTGGCTGGGCAGTAGGATCATCATGCTCATTGTAGACTGGTCTCCTCACTGTTCACCCATTTACAACTTTACAGCACGCAGCACCAAGACTATCACCATCAGAATGCAACATGGCACTCTGTGCAGTGACATCCGGCCCCGAAATGCACCTCTTGGTGCTGGCTGTGGGCCAGCAGCAGAGCAAGAGCAGGGTCCAGCTGTGCTGAGCATCGCAGACATCCAGAGAGCATGGGCAGAGCAAGAGGTGGCTGTTGAAGAAGGTTATCAGATGGGTGCAAGTTGCCCAGGTGTCACCCAATGCATTCCCTGCTTTGTTGGCATCCTTCGGCCCCCCACTGGGAGGGTCCTTCCCCTCAAGCAGGGAGCAGGCTCCACACCTGCCATCTTTTCCACCTTTTTTTCTTTGGGATTATAAAGCCCCGTTCAGTGTCACAACTTCCATTCCTTAGTGCATGCTGATCCACTGAAAAAACAGATCTGCTAGGGCAGGAGAGGCTCTGATGTGAGGCTCCAGGTACATCTTAGAGCTCCCTACCAGGGAACCTGAGATGTTGCAATCCCAACAGTATTAACACAGACAGGATGCAACATTTAAGTGCATAGTTAGTTGAAATCATGTTCCTCTATGTCCAACAAAAATACATTCTTAATAGTCATGGAGCTAAGTGGAGTCACCCAGAGTTATGATTTCCTTTCAGTAGATATTTCATCTTCAGGCTATCACTTTCACCCAGGACATGATTAAAACAATAAACCCCTGTCATGGTTAGAGGGGCTGGGACCAGTTTATCATTATGTGGGTAGAACCAAAAACTGTATTCTATACCCTCTATGTCATTGCTCATGGGCTGTTAACAAAATCATTGGTAGCAGCTGCCCAGGACAGACCTCACACCCCAGGCTACAACAGATAAGGAAAGAGGCCCGGGGAGATGTTAACACCTTCCCACCCAGCAGAAGGAGTCCTCCCTGTTAATGGGCCCATCTGTGCCTTGCTGCATGACTCATACAGAACTCCCTCCAGGAGATATTTCTGTTTAATAGACCGTCAAGGACCCACTGCATGACTCATAGAATGACTTCAACCCATTGTGAGATGCTCCGCCCAGGGGGAGGAGCCAAGTGCTCTCACCTGGATATAAACTGGGGTTCAGGACAGCACAGGGGGCCTTACCCACTGGATTTCCAGAGGATAAGAGCTACCAGATCTTTTCTATGAGATCACTGCTTCATCTGGATTGCTACCACCACCCTAACCAACAGAGTGTCAGGTTGCATTCTGACCCTGTCTGTGTTTTTAATTTGTACTTTTGAATTTATTTTATTTTTTCCTATTAAATTGTATTTCTGACTTGGAGTGTCTCACTGGTTTGCTTTCAAACCATTACAACCCCAAAGAAGCCACCCTGCTCCCCATCAACAGTTGCTTCTCTTCCACATGCTGCAATGGAAGCCATTTATCACCAAAAAGAAAGAAGGGAAATTAAAGACAGATAATTACTACTATTTAAAGCTGGCACATTTGGCTAGCAAGGTCTCCTTGGTAAAATGAGAGTGGCCACAGCTGCCACCCTGCAGGTGTCGACTGAGGAGGGAGAAGCTGCCCTATGGTGTAAAGGATGTGTTACTGCTGCATGTGCTCAACACCTCTAGGACCTTCATTCTCTGGTCTCAAGCAACAGGGAAATCATTATATTGGAAGGATTCCCCCTATTTACCTCTGAAAACATTCCATTCGTGGACATTTGGATTCCATCAGTGAAACCCTACCTTGAAGTGAAACCTCAGCTTGCAAAGGTTAAAAAACAAAACAAAAAAACCCAAACAAACCAGTACCGTGAATTACCGTAATAAGAAATAAGTGCATCATTGTGACTGCCAGCCCTGTTCCCTGTGGTCTTGAGCAGACTGTTCTCCTGGGTTTCTTCTCTTCCTGACCTGGGTTGCAACCTGGATGGCACCACAGGTTCCTCATGCCCTTAAAAGAGTTGGTGGATAGGGAAGGAGCATGCACTCAGGTTGTTCTCTGAGCCTGCAACACGGTGTTGTCTGTGCACACAATTATTGCAGAGATGATAGGCAAGATCCAGCCACCTGGGCTGACCTCAGGGCTCCTTGCATAGTCAGGGGAGACACCTAGAACTAGATCATGGCAGAGGTGCTAGAGAAAACAGCCTAGGTCCTGCCCAGATCCGGACACGAGTCGTCCTACTCAGACATTTCACTGGGGTCACAAAGAGAGGTGTTGCAGAAATGCACCCATTTTCTTGGGGTTTGTTTTCCAAAGGCTCAATATGCTCCACTTAGTGAGGCTGGAAAATCTATCGTGTCAGTGCTCCTGCCATGCCTGTGCCTATTTGCATTTCCCTTGCAGTATTTTTAGAGATTTCCAGTCCTCGGCCTGATTTGGGATGAAGTCAAATATGCAAAATCTTGGAAGCTGCCACAGGAAAAGAAACGCCATTTTTCAACTAGCTTTAGATACAGCCTTCAGTCAGGGTGATAAATCTTCTGCCAGCCTGGAGAGCTCCACTCTCCTCCCAGATAAGGGCCTAACATGGTGTAGAAGGTCTTTGTCCCGCAGCCAGCCCAGGGAGGTGCTGTCCTGGCCCTCTGAGGATGGACTGAAGCTTCCCAGAAGTGGCTGTTTCTCTGATGGTAGGTAACAGCAAGAGAAAGCCCATGGCAGAGCTCCCTAGGTCCTTGTCCCACCCAGCGCTCCCAAGCCAGAAGAGTGGAGAGCTCAGGTATCTCCCCATGTTTCATCAGCTCTCCTCCAAGATACCCCTGTTCCACAAGGGTCCCATATCTACAGGACTCACATCTTGTTCCTGAGGCAGGGGAGGAAATGATGGGAATCGCTTGGAAGAAGCTCGGTTCCCATCTCAACAGAAGGATCAGCCTCAACTCAGCCATGTAAACTCATATATCCACTGGAGACTAATCAGTTCATCCAGAAACCATTTCTACCTGCCCCACTACTATAGCCAGGCAGTTTTGTTGAGTGCAGTCCTATAGGCAAAACACCTGCTCTGGGAGTCACCTTCTTCCACTGTGGGATGGACCTGGTTCATCCCCATGGTCAAATGTACACCTTTCTGGTCTGCACCGAACAGTGCTTCCCAGGCAGGACAGCTCTCACCTGAGCCTGCTCTCCTGTGGAGGAAGAAGACACCCTTAGCTGTCTTCACACCCCACCTAGCAGGCAATGAAGCACACTGGAGCTGCATTAAACCTGCCTTCACTTCTAGTTTGACCGTAGTCAAACATAGTTTGACTTAGCCCTGTCTTGGGGACAGGCTTTGCTGGGAGGATCCACCGTCCCAGCCCCATGGTGGGGACAGGAGGAGGGAGAAGTGGAAAACTGACACATCCCACACCCACCACAAGGAAACCTCATCACCTCCTCTGCTCATTGGTGTTGACCATGAAGGACCACTCATCTCCTTTGCATGTGGCTGATTTTTGGACAAGTGGGACAAGTCTCACTGCCCAACCCTGGGGCAGGCTGGCCACTGAAACTGGGTTCTTTGTGGTGTCCCAAGATGTATTTATAGCATGGTTAATTTTAGCACCTCCCATTCACAAGGAGGGCTCCACCCAGCCCCGTGCTAAAACCACCTCTGGGCTGGAAAACAGCAGCTGTGAGACAACATCTGGCATCACTCGAACAGGCAGAGGCAGGAAGCGAAGGAAAGCAGCATCTGTCCAAAACTGCTGAGGGACTCCAGCTAGACAGAGAGAAGAATCTGGCCAAGACACTGGAAAGAGTAATTCTAATCTTAAAAAAGTTATTAAAAAAAAAAAAAAAGATGAGACATTATAAGATGCTGATTGCCATTTGTCATCCTTCAGGCTGCTGTTAACTCCCACTGCAGCTCTCCCTGCCGTGACATGGAGATGTCCTGCCCCACCAAAGTAATTTGAGCTTCATCTTCACAGCTAGAGACCTTGAGGCCCCCTCCCAGCATGCCCCTTGGGACACTAGCACAGGGGCTAGGGGGCGCCACAGGGAGCACAGGGACATCCAGCCATCTCCCAACCTCATCTTGAAAGGGGACAATCCCTTATTTTTAACTTAATTTCAAAACCAACACTTGGTTCTTGGGTGATGTGACAACCTTTCCAGCTGGGCACAGCTTCATCTACTTTCCAAGTCTCAGTTGTGTCAGAGCCATGACCAGCCTCTTCTTCCCTATAGGATCAAGAACAAAACTCTCCATGGGAATAGCCAGTACTTGTCTTCAGGACAGATGGTGAGTCTGGCAGACAGCCACAGTGATTAGCTGCACCACATTGAAATATTCCTGCAAGCAGCAAAGGGTGCTGCAGAGAAAGCCAAGAAGGTGAAAGGCACCCATGGCTTCACCTAGAAGCCCTGGACCCTTCCAGCACACCACAAAGGGCAAGCCTGAAGCCATGCCAAAGTCTGGGGGAAGATGCAATCCAGGAACCCATGTTGCTTGAGGCTTGGAGGAGGTCTGTACCGGGCACGACCAGAGAAGCCGTGCTGGCAGAACTTCAGCTCCTGGCTTTCTAGGATACCCCACCCACATTGATGCAGCTGGCCCTAGAAAGGACTAGCTGTGCCACTGAGAAGGGAGGTTTCCAGAAGCATGGTGCAATTTGGGACAGGCATTTCTTCTTCAGCCTCACCCCAGCAGCTGGAGTTCAAGTGCACTGAGCAGTGAGAAAGCCATGCCTGGGAGAGAATCAAGGACTTGCCATAATGCAATTCTCTTTCAGCATTCCCATGGCTGTTGGGATCTCACTGAAAGGAAGCCTCCTGTTCAGCCCCTTCATCCACATATTTGTCATCAAGACTTTCCAGCTGACAATTAATCCACCACCTGTTACAATCAGAGTAAGAGGGGCCAGATCTACTCCTCCAGGTCCCAAAGAGAGGTTGTGATGAGCAAGTGGCAAGTAGGAGATATGACATCCCTAGAAAGATGAAGTCCAAGTGAATTAGATATCTACTTCCATGAGGGAGGGGGGAAATACTATATGGGCATAATGTATGGTCAGAAGTTCAGGAGATACCTGTGGAAGCAGTGTGCTTTTGTCATAGCTTTTCTTAGTCCTGCTGGGAAACCCTGGCCAAACTGGGACTCTGGTAATTTCTGGTGCATTGGTGCCTGGCAGCCACCAGGCGAGAAGCCACAGCCACAGAAGCCTGATGGGGAGATGGACACCTGCCCAAAGGGAGCTCAGATGAGCCAGCTGCAGGCCCGGATGGACATCTGAGTCTTGTTTCAACTCAGTCCAAACCACTCCAGTTTCAAAACCAACTTGGAAGCTATGCTATTTACAAGTCTACTTCTTTTGGCAACCAAGAAATAGTAAGAGGCTGATATTATTATTTCTGATTCAGAGGGGTGAATAATCAGCTTTGCAAGGCATGCAAGCTTGTCTGACTGCTGAGGGTTTTGCAGAGATACCCATCTCTCCTTACCAGGGTCTCTCTGCGGGCTGGGCTGCTGAAATTTAACTGGCCCTTGCACTCAGCCTGGTTAACAACCCCAGTACACGCTGCCCAGTGAGAATCAAAAGCCAGATCAGCAGGCAAATAGGAGACCAACTCAAACACACTCTAGATTCACAATACTTGGCTCAAATCTGAACGAATCACTTAGAGACCAAGAAGGGAAATCAGAGAAACCCCCTAGACTCCCAGCATCTTTCCCCTCACCAGCAGAGACTTGCTCTCTGATGTGGAACTCACCAGCTCCAGTCCAGCTTGGTGTCTTTCCCTGGCAGAGGCTCTTCCTCAGCACTGGCCCCACCCCTTCTTCAACAGCCTACACTAATTAGCACTCCTTAGCCTCTAAATTCCTTCTGGCCACCTCCCTTGCTTTCCAGGGGAGTATTTTCACTCCTGAGCCCATCTCTTTTTGCTCCCTGCCCAGGTGGTGGGACTCAACCCTTGTCTTCTCCTGATCTGTGGCCTTCCCCCCTCCCATGTCTCCCTACTGGTCACCACCCCCAGTACCCATGTAAGGATGTCCAGTTCTTCTCTGAAGTGAGACCCCCTCCTGACCCACTTTCAGCCCCACACTGGTGTCTTGCCAGCCTGGTGGTGTGTAGTGAGCTGGGGGCAAAGCCATGGGTGTGTCTTGCCTCTTCCTGAAAGCCACCTCTTTTCAGAGAAGTCTTTGTGGGTGCTTCCTGCCTTATGTTCCCACTGAACTCATTTGCGGCTGCCTGTGCTGACAGAAAGAATGTGTGGTTCAGGCAGGGGCCTGGACAGTGTCCATCTCCACCTGGCTCACTGGCTGGCCTGCACAGTGCATGCTGCAGAGAGGTCCCCATCTCTGCTGGGGTCTCTGCAGTCCCCTGAACAGCTGTGTGATGTCCCCAGCCTAAGCCTGCTGGGCAGGCAGCCCTGAGCCCTGCTCCACTGGCCCCAGTCTCCCTGTGCCCCCAAGGCTCTGGGGTATTCCCAGCCCCAGAGAACACTGTAGGACACCTCAGGGCAGCAACACGAGACACATGTGGCAGTTTATAGAAAGGACTGGGGAGTCTTTTCCCCCTTTTATTGAAAATGATAATTTCTATTCTAGTGCAAACACTGTACATTTTACATCACAAAGCAAGAGATAATTTACAGGACACTCTTCCATGCTTCCATCTGAGAATCCTTCCCTCCTGCCACATGTTGAGCTCCACCAGCCTCATCAATCATCCATCCCTGTCATGCTCAAAAAGCCCACCTAGAGGGAACCAGCCACCTATTTCTGTCGAGCAAGGGGAGGGAGCGGGGGCTGAGAAAACAGTGTTCATACAGAGCAGGTGAGAGGGATGTGCCTCAAGACCATTTTCTCCCCTGAATGGTACCCAAACTCAGTGATAACTGGGGTAACCATGGCAACTTCCCAGACCTGCGACCAAAAGTCTACTAAAACCCTGGAGAACTCCATGCTTTCAGGATAAGGCCCACAATTTGCATATATATTTACATGGTTCAATAAGATACAGATTAAACATACAGAATCATAAAATTTTGCTTTGGCTTGATAGACAAATAGACACTCACTGTTGGCTGAGGTCATCAGCAATTAAGAAACAAATAACAAAACCCATTTGCTCATCCAGCTGGACTGTGTTTGGCAAATCCATACAAACAAAGCAATATTGCCATGGGTGCTTTGCTTCACATCTTGATGTTGCCCACCTCAAAGGTGATGTAAAAGTCTCATTTGGACTGACAGGAGCCCAGTCACAGCATCCCCAACCAAGCAGCCCGACCCAAGGCAGGACCCAACTAAAACTGGAAGTTTACACAACCTTCCTTCAGGAACAGCCCTGTGCAAGTCAACTCAACTCCTCACAAAAACAAAACGAGGAGGGTGAACAAGGGTTTGCACAGGCATTTTATGTGAGTCCCTTCACGTAAACATCACAGCATGGGGATAGGGATGGATACCTCAATCCACAAATGGATAAGAGGTACCAGGAGCTTCGTGCTCTGAATGATCTCCTTGCTAACTTCAGAAATGGGTGCCTGTTTGCAGGCACCAAAGAAAGCTGCTCAAGGTGAATTTTTTCTGCTGCGGAAAAGGTGAGCAAAGATTAGGGGAAAGCCACAAGGTCACCAAGATGCTAAAGGAAACAGCCAGAACCTGCAGGGTGGACATGGGGGCAGCCTCAAGTCACCACAGGGGAGTTTGTTCAGGCTGCTGTGGCTGCTGGGATGTTGGTGGATCACGGAGGAGGCCAGCAAAGCAAGGAGAGAGGAGAGCACCAGACTAAGGCACTCAATGACGGGTTCAACTTCTGCGTAATGTTACATTGCACTGGGTCCTTTCTCTTTCTGATCGTGCATGGTATGTTCTTCAACAGTTTCTCTGTTTGTGTAGGCATAGGAACCAAGAATGAATTTCTAAGAGAAGGCTGGGATTTCCAACACGATCACTTGGCTCTAGGAGCTGGAACTGCACTGCTCATGATTGATAGAAATATTTTGGTTTAGAACATTAGCTTCTCCAGACTACAGGAGGAAAAGCCAAAAAAATAGGATCAAACAGAACATTATGGATTTCTTAAAGCACAGCACTTGTCCAGCCTCACTTCCCCTGCTAGTATGCTGTCTGCAAGTGTAATCTGCAATTTTTAGCATTTTGTCCTGATCACAGTTAGATTTTTTTTTTTCCCTCAAAAATATCCATATAGGGAAGAAAAAAAAAGCAAACCCAAAACATTTTAGCAGCAACACACACTCGCAAACACAACTTATACCAGTTTGGATCTATTTTTTTTTTTTTTTTTTTTTTTCCCCCCAGTGTTAGCTTGAATACTTTGGCTCAATTTCCATACATCCTCTGCCAGTTTAATTTTCACCTTCACTTTAAGGAGATTTATTTCTCATTTCCTGCAACATGCTGTTTTAGACTACCAAAGCCCACTGTCAGACATCTACATATGCCCAGTGTGTCTGCAGCAAACACCAAGGTAGAGACCTAAACCACTCTACCAGAAGTATCCCACATGACTGAGCATCATTCTCCTTCCCTTACAGTCTGGCCTGGACCATGGAGTAGCTCTGCAACCTTCAGTGGGACTATTTCATGGCAAATTCCCACTCAGTTTGGGCAGGTGTCCTGCACAAGCACTATTTGCCATAAATAAGCCCCCTCCTCTCTCTGAATTTGGAAGAGGCAGGCATTACCAACAGCATGAAAGATCCTAATTTTCTCAGGATGCTTGCATGGAAGAAACCCCTTTTGGATTGCATCTCCTCTACTCTTCACAGAAAAAAGGAAATTTGGTCCTAATGAGCTCTTCCCAAGTCTCATTTGGCATTGTTATGGGAACTGGGGGAAAATAAGGTCTTTGTAGGGGATGCTCCCTGCTGAGACATTACCTGTCCTCAGAGGGGCTGGTGGAGACTTTCCATGGGGATATCCTTGTGTGTTCCCAAGAATCACAAGAACCTATCTGATTGGAGAGGAGATCCTCATCTTAACTCTATAAAGTTGCAAACATCCACGTGGAAAGTCTGCCAAGGAGCATAGCTCCTTCCAGCACCCGTTCTTTGGGGTTTCTCAAGGAAGACATGAGCTGGCTGTTTCAGGTGCTGCCTGAGGCTACTGGGAAGAGCTCTGACAAGGGTGAAAGAGGCTACGGCTGGAATTTCAATGCATGGCTCCAGGAACTTGGATGCAGCACAAACATCCCAAAGATTTTCAATGGATTTTATTTTGTTTAATAAAAAACACCAACCAAGCTTGCATGTATATCTTATATATATAAATATATACAGTATATATAAAACAAATGCATCTGGACAATGCCTTTCCCTGTGGCGCAAACTGTAAGGCACAGAAAGGAGTGTCCTAACAGTCCTATTCTTGGCACTACAGAGCGGCCCCCCCACTGCTCCCCCCATCCCACGCTCACACCCCCACACTGGCTTTTCTCTCCTCTTTGGCTTTTTGAGGCAGCAGTGCTGGGAATACTCAAGAAAGCAATGACGTGCTGCGAAGCCCAAGGACGTCTTCCTCGTGTCTCAGACTGGTCCAGGCAACCTGGGCAAGACAACCCCCTCCTGTTGCACTAATGGGCTTCTCACGGACTAATGGTAATGGTGCTGCCTCTGTGGCATGAGGGAACAGAGGGATGAAGGGTCAGGTAGATACAATAGAAAGCGGTGACCAAACAACTTCTTCTAGGGTGAGCTGGGGCAGGGGAGAGAGGAGCAAGCTTTGCATCTCAGCATGATGGTGGGTGGGATACGTCCGTGGGCTGAGATTGGCAGAGGTTTCTTTTTGCAGTCCCGTACAAAAATGGAACCAACAAGGGTGAGACCGTCCTTTACTGAAGAAGCTCGTAGTATATTGAGCAGAAGCAATAACAAGAAAAGAAAACGGTGGCATTATCCCAAAAGGAAAGAGGAACCTTGTCATTCATGAGCGGTTC
>NW_008587846.1:29053-66531 GCF_000691845.1 Merops nubicus
TTTTTTGGGTTGTGGTTGGGTTGGGTTTTTTTGTTTTTTTTTTTTTTTTTTTTCCTTTTTTTTTTTTTTGGTTTAGTGTTTTTGTTTTGTTTTGTTTTTTTTTTTTCCTTTCAGCACAAAGAAGTTGCAAAGCAGGACGGGTGCTGTTGTATTTTCTCTTTCTGAAGGGCAGCTGCCTCCAGTCGTTAATTGACTGTGGGCACTTGATTCCTCTGTAAACTATATTCCTTTGCCTTCAGTCTCAGGTTGGCAATACTGTTGGCCATATTCATGCCCTGCGCCGGGCTGGCGTTGGTACACGTGGCGGAGTAGGTGGCCATGGCGCTGTGGGATGGAAAGAGAGAAACATCATGTAAGGTGTGGTCTTTACACCACGCAGAGAGCAGATGTGCACCACAGTGAGGTTAAACCCTGAGGTCTCCATACCTGCAGGATGTATTTCTTATGTGAGCAGGGAATTATCGCTACTTTTTATTTAACACCATTTTAAATCTCTTTGCTGCAGTTCATTTACCCAGGTACAGAAAAGGCCAAAGCTGGTTGAAGCCAATAGGAAAATTTCCATTTCCTATTTTCTAACCCCAAAGGTTTACAATGAGGTCAGGGTGCCCAGCCTACCATTGTCCTTAAAAGTATTCCCACTGGAAGCAATGTCTTTTTGATGAGGGCAATTGCTGGTTTTATTGCTTGTGAAATCACGTCACTTCTGAAACACATGTTACATTAAAGAAACACTCTGGGAAAAACCCATTTCAACAACTGTGATGCTTTTTTATTTCAGCCTTTTGGAATGAAAATTTCCACATTTTTTCCCTCAAAACTTCAGCTGATCATAAAAAGCATGCCTTAAAGGCTAAAAAAAAAACACACACACACACACACAAACATTTTTTTTCCTTTCAAATAACGACTTTATTCATGGAAAACATTACTTTTGGCAATGAAGGCTGAACAAATATCTTCGAGTCCTTTCTTATCCTACCAAAAAATTTGCAAATCTGCTTTCCAGACCACTAGAAAACTTTTTTAACCCATGTGTCCTAGTTTTCTACGAAAAGCAACGCCCCTGTCCCAAAAGGCAGCAAACTATCTGACATGTTCCATTTCCTATATGTGGGTCCACAGATAAAAACCAGTTGAAAAACACTAGAGATGCCCATTTAATGCAACCAGTGTGTTCAGAAGGGAACTACAAATGTTCTCCTGAAGGCAAACTCAGCTCTGCTGGTGACCCCTTCCATCTGCCTTCTCAGGTAGCTCATGTCTGAGTCTATGGGGAATACTCTCCTCCATTCACAGCCCAAGAAAGAAGACAGCTTGTTTTTTTCTTTTGTTTTTCTTGTTTTTCTTTTCCTTTTCTCTCTTTAAAAAAAAAATTCTTTCAGCGCTGACTTCCGCAGCTGGAAGAGCCTTTGCAACAGCAAATCTCCCTTGAAGGAAGTGGGCATTTGCTGTACAAACAGATCCAGGCTATGGGCATGTATGCTTGCCTCAAAGCACCAGAAGCATCTCCGACTTCACACGGTAGAAACAACATTCAAGGAGTTAAAATGCAATCCAGTGCTGTCTGAATCCTCAGCCTCCAGGAGAGCCAGAGCAGGTAATACTAGTAGGTCCCATTCTAAGCTAAATCACTCCTATATCTCACTTTAAAATCAGGGAAAAGAACTTCTTCAGGGAGGAACTGTCATCTTTGCAATCAGCTGCACTTTGCCCAAGATGAGATGGATCAGCATGCCTGGAGCCTGCCCCAGCTGGCTCTGCAACCCCCACTCCTTTCTCCATGGCTGGGTGGGTGACTTTATCCTCTCCTCCCCTGTAACTCAGCAGCAGCAGCAGTGCTGCCTGCAGAGGCATTGCGAAGTTTCACAAGATGTATAGCTAGTGTCTCCTTAAGCACCAATTGCCACCTGCTTCTGCAGTGTGCATCTCTCCCATGGCTTTGTGCTGGAAGAAATTAAGAGCCTCAAGGGTGCGCTAGATTAGATAAAACACGAATTTTCAGTCTCGGGGGTAAACTGTCTCCATTCAAAACCAGAGTGCTGCCCAAGCTTAGTCTAACACTCCACGGAGCCTCCTGCTGTCAGCTCCCCAAAGGTGTGGGGAAAACGACTGTTGTGCAATGAAGCCTCTGCGAAACCAAAGGTCTCCAGAAACCCTCTCATTTAGCAAGTTACTCCACAAAGAGAAATGTGCAAGAAGGCCATCTCCAAACATCACTATAGCTTGAGGGTTGCTCCCGAGACTCTCCAGGGTCTAATAACGGTTGTAGTCACCCTGTTGCCCCCTGCCCCCACCCCATTCAGGCACAGAAAGAATCTCTTTCCTTTAGTCAGATGCCTGCTTGTCATGAGACAGAGGAACATCATGTTTCTGAGGCCTAAAATCCTTCTTTCAAATATGGTTTTCAATGGCCCGTGAAGTCAAAGGTTGTTAGAGTGGGAAGTGGAGGCTGACAGCACGACTGCTAGTCTTGTTTTCTTAGGAACCTATGCTAAGAAATGTCTAAGCAAAACATTTCAACTTCAAAAAAATAACAGTATCTACTTGGCTATCTACGTGACACAAATCTGCAAATAGCTTTGGTTGACCTGTGGCTGAATGTATTTGGAGAATAAACACACTGATTGAAAACTTTCCCCAGATCTAAGAGGAAAAACAGCTTGGCCACGCAACTCTCAGCCCCGTCCCAGACTAGCTGTTAATCAGGGGCTGCTGTGGCAGCGCTGGGGAGATGGGGAGGGGGCAGAGGGCCATGCAAACACTCTGCACGGCTGTTTTGCACCAAGTGCCCAATACTTTAATAACCCTACTCAGTTTAATGTTTCAATGAGGCTGTGACAACCTGGCCTAGGTGCCCATTAAGACGATTAAGAGATGACCAGCAGGATTAGAAAGCCTGGGGAACACAAGCTGTCCGAGGGTCCTGAATGCCCCACATTATGGAAACCAGCTTCCCTGATCCCCTGCCAATGCCTCCTACCCCTCTGCACAGCAGCAGGAGAGTGACAGTCTGTCCTGGTTTGGCATGCCAGCCAGTGGGGATGGCTGTGAGCTGAAAATGCCTTTGCTGAAACATCTTGGCTTAAGGCAAGGTGAAGATACCAAGAGAGTGAGGATGCATCTTTGCACTGTGGTGGCACTGCGGAGACACACAGCCAGGTCTGGACCTCTGGGAGAGAAAAAACATCCAAAAGGATTTCCCTTCTCTATTGTTCTCCTTGTCTGCACAACCCAGATCCTTTGGGCTTCTCATTTCCCAGAGTGGCCTCAGATAGCCCTTCCCAGTGTGCCCCTGGAAGTTACCTTTGCAGGGTCTTCTCCTAGAAGCTCCCTGTGTAAAGAACATCTCAAAAGGAATGATCCCGTACTGTGACCTGAGAGCTGTCTCAGTGGGGTGGGGAAGGACCTGTGCTTCTCTCCACTGAACTCACCGTCCACTCTTCCCTAGGATGCCACAGCGAGGAGCACTTCAGAGAGAGAAAGCCTTAGCCCAGATTTTGCCAGAGACCTGTCCTCAGATAAAATCCAAATGGTAAGGGCCATGTCTAAGAGCAACTGGTGATCATCAAAAGCATCTTTTTCAGTACCCAGAGTGTGTGAATCTATGACTTGTTCTTCTGGAGCTGCAGAGTGGATCCAGTGGCACTGAAGTAACAATCAAGAAGGCCATGTGTTTGCAGACCTAACTGTGCAAACCATGTTTGGGGTGCAAGAAAGGTCAAAGTGACTGAGGAAAAGAGCTCTGAGGCACTGTGTGGCTCCCAGAAGCCAGTGGGAAGCTGGCTATGACTCAGCCAGATGAACAGGAAGAGATCCAGCTAAAGGCTGCAAGGTCTTGACAAACAGTGAAGCCATTATGCTAGAAAATACCCACCAACCTAATTTTTAATTGCCTACAAGCCAGATGGCTCCCCACAAACCAACAGATCCTGTGGATCTTGTGTCCATGTCCAGTTCCTTCTGGGTTGTAGATAGCACAAAGGAGGACAGGGAGGCCTGTGACATGCATGGACATCCCAGATCCTTTGAGCAGACTGGGCTTGCCACATCTGCTCTTCTTTCCTGCCACTCCTTAAGCAGCGCTGGCCACAGGAGGTGGACACTAAACACCAGTCTGCCACCCAGAGACACCTGGTCCTTACTGCGGGCAAACCACCGCACAGCACAACAGCACAGCTCGTTCACACACACACACGTGTTCCAGCAACTAGAAAGAAACTGCTCACCAGGTCAACGCTGACCATTGAGGGGAGGACTGGGAGCAACACAGAATGAGTTCCCAGCCCTTCCTGGCATCCCAACCAATGACTGCCATGGGACAGCCACACAACTCCCTCTTCTGGCCACTGTGTGGTGGCTGAGACACCCCAGATGATTTGCCATCACCTCGCATGAATGTATGCTCCATGCAAAAGTTTCTTCCTTGCTTTAAACTGGAGGCATTAGTAAAGCAAGTGCAACCCCTTCTGTTTTCATGTATTTCTACCCGATCCTCTCGTGAAACTTCCCAAACTGCAGCCAGACACCACCAGAAAAAAAGAAGCTGCAACCTCCCATGCAGCTGGCTGCCACAAAGCCACAATGACACTGAACCAAGCCCACCTTGCAAGATGCAGTGGGATGGGGCAGGATGGGACACATAAGGAAAACCAGCGGGGTGGTCAAACTGCCGTATCTTCCAGTTGTCCCATGTGAATATAAACAGGTGACTTTTGCTGTCTGGGGCTGTCTCAGGCTGCCAGAAACTGGTGAGCCCCAGAGGTGTTATTCACTCACCTATAAGGCGAGGTGGTACCCCAGGAGAGATAGTCAGTGGGTCTCGGAGCTGGGCGAGGTACTATGGGCTGCTCCACGGCGGTGACGTCCCCTGAGTAGGATTTGAGCAGAGACGCGTTCTTGCTGGCCAGCATTGCCCTCTCGTTCCTGCGGAACTTGGCTCTCCGGTTCTGGAACCACACCTGGGTTGGGAAGCACACAGACCCACCAACCGTCAGAACCAGCTCTGCTGCAACAACCACCCATTCACCACACCACCTCTGCCCTGCTGGGTAACACAGGACTCTGTTAAAGCAGGCTGCTCTGGCATGTCTGTCACCAGAAACTCTCATGACAAGACAACCCTTATGTCTGCCCTGATAGAGCTCTTGGGTGAGGAACTTGCTCAGTAAGGTCCCTGTGGGATCAGGCCTGTCCAATGCTGTAGGTAGCAAGGCCCTGAAGTGCTGTACAATACATCATGCTCCATAGCCTGCTTTGACCTTCAGAAGGTGCAGGCTTGCAAGCTAAGAGCTGAGCATCTCAGGATAACGTGAGCAGCCTGAGCACAGGACATCCAACATCTTGGCCTCAAATGAACCATACGAACACACCTTACTGGGTAGGTGGCAAGTATGGTGGCAGATCAGGCCTGGCAGTCCTCCTCAAGGCATGGCATTCTTAGGACTGCAATACAGCATGACCCAGAAGCTAGGTGATCCTAGTGTGCCACACAGACCTCGAGGATTTCTACTGCTGTATGGAATGGCCGACGACCTCTGTCAAGGTGAGGTCCGTCTGGGTACAAGCTGTGGTGGTTACCTGAACTCTGGCTTCAGTGAGGTTGACTCTGCGTGCAAGGTCTTCCCGTACAAAGGCATCAGGGTAATGTGTCCTCTCAAAGACCCTCTCTAATGCCTGGAGCTGGCTGCTGTTGAAGGTAGTCCTGTTCCTTCTCTGCTTTCTTTTCTTCTTCTCTTCTGAGTTCAGCTGATCGTCTAGAAGAGACAATTAGAGATGTGAAAGGCTAGAAAGCTAACAACCCACAGCATTAGGGCAAGTAAGCTCAATGGTTTCAAGATGGAAGGGACCTCGGAAGGGGTTGCACAATTTCAGAACTGCACCTGAACTGTGCTGTGTTAGTCCCCATGGAAAAAGGAGATGGAAAGCGCATCGACCCTAAGCATTTATTTCCCAACTCAGGTGTGTAAGATTTGTACCAGCTCTTCCAAGCTACACCATGCCTCAGCTTCCTTATCTCTAACAAGAAATAAAAAAGTCTAAGATGCATCTCCCCACTCCCAACAATCCTAGAAACCTTTTCTAGGTTTTCTTTATGGTCAGATCATGCACTCCTGTTGTCTGGTCTTCAGCCTTCCAAGGACTGCCCTTGCTGGGATATAATAGAGCTGTCTCAGGTGAGCATGAGTCCTGTGCCAGCTCTTACTAACTGTGAGAAAGTGTGCTTGTCTCTGAGTAAGGAAAACACAAGGAAATAGCTATCACTCTGGGCTTGACTACAACCAAGACAATGCTCTTCTCTCTATGTAGCTCTACTTGGCTTAAATAAAGACTGCATTCTCCTCCTCACATCCAGATGGATAGGCATCATTCTGGGCAGAGATGGGGAGCTGTGAATGAAAAGGTGTCAGACGGTGGAAATGAAGCATGACTGATACAGGCCTGAAGAAGAGATAAGCACAAAGGCCAGCTTCACTTGTTGCAAGCCAAGGACATGGATATACAGTCGGACATGGACAGCACTGCAACTGAGAATCAAAAACGCAGTAAGAGAGGGCCTGAGCATAAGGATGTTGGATAGTGTTGACTGAAGAATAGTTGTACACTCTCCAGAACCAACCTTGCCTTGCCCAGGCCAGCAAGGTGGTGAGCAGCTAACTGTGCATCATATTGCACATATTGTTTTGTGCTTGGTTTGTATTTACTCCAGCCATACATCAGTATATCTGTACATCTGGAGTCACACTTACCACTACTGCCCATGGCTACAGTCACTGGAGCAACATCAGTATTGCTCCATGAACTGTATGAAGTGGCTTTTCTTAGCAAGTGTCTGCTCTGCACCGTCCCTCCTTCTGCCAGTGCTGTTGCACATGCCATTGCAGCAGCAGCGATGGAGCTAGCAATGCATGAGCACTCACAGGGACTGGCAAGCAGTGAGCAACAGCTACAGGGGTTTGAATGCACTTTATTAGGGCAAGCTGGAGGCTATGACACTGGTGTTGCTTCTACCCTACCAGTAACCGAAGTACATTTACTCATCACACCAGTCACAACACAGCAAACAGTTTAGTTCCCATGGGAAGCCATGCCAAAGGAAGTGGAGAGCAAGGCACGAGCCCATGGGAGCGGAAGAACACTGCTACCTCCATGGAACAGCCCCATTCAGGCTTCAGGGCTTCTGTGCCATCGCCTTCCACCTGTCCCTCTTCAAGTGCTCCAGTATGCATGGGGTCCCAACAAAACCATCAGGGCTTCTCATGCTCCTGCAGTTCCAGCCTTCAGTGTACCCAAGCACACCGGGCAGAGCCACAGCTGGGCAATATCATCATGGTCCCACTGTCTTACGTGGAAGAACAGCAGTTACACCTGGGAGGATCTGAGCCAATATACATGTCAGCATGCATTAAAATATGTTGGTCATTTTATCTATAAAAATGCATGTGCTTGTGAATTGTGTTTTAAGTTAATCACGGCACACTTTGGTCCAGATGACAGTCTCACCACTGAGAGTCCAAGAGCTTGACCTGCTACGTACAGTTGCAGAATATCCCCTCGACAGTCATTCCTTTTGCCATATACAAATATGACAGCTCCTCTCATCCTCCTGGTCTCAAGGGGGTATGTAAGGCACAGGGGGAAGCTGACAAGGAAATTAAAGTCTATGGTTGTTGTCCTCACCACCTGTTTGTGCTGCTTTTCACAGCCCATCTGGTAACAGTTACTGCACCTGAACATCTTTGGAGTGAGGCCCATCCATTTGGGAACAAAAGAACATTCCTCTTAAATTAAAGTAGGTTTTTCAAATTCCTGCAGGTTTACAGCTCTTCTGTCCCCAGTCCTCCAACAGCCTGACGATCCCCAGCAGGCTCCTTTCCAGCCAGTGGTTCCTGGGTGCAAAAATATGCCCTCAGTTTTTTTGTATCTATCTGAGAAGAAGCATTTGGAGACCAGTTTTAACAGGCACATTGAATCACAAAGCTGAACTGGGAAGGGACTGGCAGAGGCAGGAACACGCAAGAAAAACAAACGTGCGTAGAAAGCCTGGGGCACATAAACAGGGCTACAGGTGAACCTGTCCTGCTCGGGTGGTGGGAAGCAAAGTGGTGAAGCAGAGGGATGGGATTTAACAGCTGCTTACGCAGAATATCACATATGCATTCTACCTGCTGCCCGTATAAAGTAGCAGAAAAGTCCTCCACGTTCCTCTCTTGACACATCATCAAAGCCTTTACAAAAAGAGTAGCAACTTCCCCCTGGCTCTACTGGCAAGTTCCAACGTAGTTGGGCTGCTGTGCACCACACCACACAGCGAAGGGTGAAGAACAAGCCCCAGGGCATAACTATCCTGGCAGAAACATTGCAAGACCAGCTGCCCTAGTGGCCAATGTCAACATGAGTGTCTGGCCTCCCATTTGATGACATTTTCTAATCTAAACCCTGCCTGCATGGACTGGATGAACAAATCAATAAAAGCCCTTGTGACCCTTTGGGAATCCCCTCCAGAGCTTTGAAGCATCAGTTCCTGCCCAGAAGGCGACACTTGGCTGGAGGGAAGAGGAGCCCAAGACCATCTGGCCATTGCTCAGATTCTGCGTGACAGTTACACATGAGGAAGGGTGAGCACATTGCTCTGGGGAGCAAGAAGAAGGGCCAAAGCCTGTAAAACGCTGGAGAACAAGAATCCCTCCTGCTGAGCACGTTAACACAGTTTGCCTGGTTTCCTCCTGGCGTGAAGCAAGACACCGGTGATTCACAGCTCACCTCCTAATTACCGGACCCAAAAATAGCAGGGCCAAGAAATGGAAAGTTGCAGGCAGTGGCCGTGTTGCAGTGACTAACGGTCAGGTCACAGTTGGCTAACACACCTCCAGCACTAGCTGGCGTGGAGCAGGGACGTGAGTCACCTCCTTTTTCCAGGACGAATGGAGGGCTTGACAGCAAAGCACAAACCGTGACAGCAGGGTTGGGATTTTGAGATTTCCTCTCATGGTATCTCTGGAACAGCACAACACAGCTAGATCCAAATATCTACAGAAGTTACTTGGGTAGAAGGAAAAAAAAACCCAATAATAGCCATATTAGCCCAGAGCACTGCTGGGTTGATCACTCTGTGTTTTGCCATGCAGACATGCCATATGTTGATTACAAACTGCTAACGAGGAACTGCAGACACCCAAACCCCAGGTGTCTGCAAATGTCACCTTGCTCCCAGCAGTCACTGCCTGCCTTCAACATGTCAGCAGGGTATTATTTTTTTTCTCCTGCCATTATTTCTTTATCAGGAAACAACACTGAAAAATGGTATTCCTAAACAGTGCTGACAGCACTAGTGACTGGAGTCAGCAGAAATGGAAAGAAGAGGAAAATAGGTCTAAAGCTTTTTAGATAGGTCAGAACTCTGTCATCAACATTCTTTTAATCAGAAATATTTTATTACAAGCAGCATTCTCAAAAGCTGAGTTGCTTGCAAATGCATCCCCCAGAGGGATCAAAACACACGTTCTTCTCTCAGGAACCCAATGCTGGAAAATCTGGGAATTTCATTTCAAAATCCCAACCTTTCATGTTGGGCTGGGGGATTTTGTTTCCTGTTTCCACATTTGTGTTTTCCTGTGTTATTTCTACATTCACCCATGACATGCAAATCCTGGTGTCATACAAAACCACAATCCTAAGACACACCGAAGTATTTTTAATTGCTCCTAAATAATACAATATGGAATGTTCAGTTCTTTTTAACCTAGCTCATCAGGTCTCCTCTTGCAACGAGGCAGGTCCATACTGGAAGACACTCTGATCTCTGCTCCTTATTGCACATCTGCCCTCATAGTGTCAGTGACTGTCAGTGGGGTACAATTCAAAGGCTCCTTTTGGGATGCCCCACTGAAGATATAATCCTTTATAAAGCAGAACAAAGTTGAGAACTAGATGCCTACGTATAAGTTACGAGATGAGTATTTTTTCCACCAGTACTTGCAACCGCAACATATTTTGAATTTCCAGTTTGCAGGGATGCTTGTGCATATTTGCTTTCATTCCAGGTCAGAACAAAAACTAACATCCAGATGGGATTTACATTGTGTGGGCAGTTTTGAAAAGTTTTGACCAGTTCTATTAAGTCTAGCTATTATAGTACATTAATCAGATCCGAACTGAAAATAAACAATTTGATTTAATTAAATGAGCGACAGAGTTATTTAACTGCAATATCATACACCGTAAAGCAGGAAAGATTTGTCAAATCAGTTATATAAACTGTAAACTGAGAAAGTATTCCAGGAAGAAAATAAGGACTCACACTGTAATCACAGACTTCAAAATAAGAAGTTACCGCTACAGTCTGAACACAGATTAAAGAAAAAACAAGACACATTGTTTCACAGGGGAAAAAAAAATAAATCTAGAACCTAAAAACATAGCAACTAAAAACTCTTCTAAAATAAGAAAGAAAACCTGCAAGCAAAAAAAAAAAATTATTCAGAGTGGTGGAGAAAGAAAGGAAAAAGGAGAATAGAAGGGAGAGGAGCAGTGTTTTAATTTGGTTTAAATTTTAAGAAGCTTGAATAGAAATATTTCTGCAAGTCCCTGCCAGCTCTGTGCAGACTCCTCTCCATCAGCCATCCTGACAGTTACGGCCCTTTGCAAACTCATGCTGCAGTTTTATTTACACTCTACTTTGCTTTTGATTCATTATACCTCTCCAAAATATTGCAACTCTTTGGGTGCAGGGCAGTGTTGTCAACTTATATCACAAAAAACCAAAACGCCACCAAAACCTAGACCCAAAAAGTTTAACTGAAGCTAAAACAAAGCACCAGGAAGGACAGTGGCAAGCAGGGACAGGGACATACAAAATCGACCTGACAAAGCCCTGGCACAACCAATTTGAGATGGGTCTTGAGTGTTTTTCCACTTGTAAAGGATGCTGGAGATGAGCCACTGTGCTGCAGAGCAGGGCTGCCCGCAGGCAGAGGATCCCACCACCATCCCTCATGCAGACAAGATCACAGCCCATCTAAAAGAGCTGACACACAACCACAGCACTCAGCACCGAGCCCAGACAGACCAAGGAGCACCCTAAACGAGACTATCTCAACCTGAGAAGCCACTTTCCAGCCTGAAAACATCACTTCGGCAGAAAACAAGAAAGAGCCTTGCACATCTGTTTTCCCTCAGCTTGTTTTCCATGTCTTTGACCAGGCTGGCTGGCCAGGTCCATCGCTGGTTTTGCAGCTTCCCTTCCCAAGCATCTCCTGGAAGGACCCCGCTCCTCTGGGCTGCAGGAGCCCATCACCCAGCATCAACTGGCATCACCTTTGACAGATGTGACCAGGGACAGAGGAGGGGCAAGAGGATCCACACGGATAAGTTTTCATGCTCAGAGCTGCCTGAAGTATCTTGCTAAAAGCTCCCAGGAGAGAACAAACCCCAGGTTACATGTATTTTCATGAATGAAAAGTATTTTCAAATGGAAATAAGGTTTAACTTCAGGGTACGCAAATGGTACACAGAGAAGTTATAATTGCCTTACACCAGACATCACAAATATAGGCATTACGGAATGAAGATGACACTTAAAAGAAAACTAAATATGTTAAGGTAGGAGCTGCCTATAAAGTCACATAGTGAAGCTAGCCCTGACGAGCCGTGAAACTAAGCCCAGCTGTACTACTGTGAGAACAACAGGTTTGTATTTGTCATTACGGATCAGACCATGCAGATTTTTGATTACAGGTCAGACTAAGGTGTTTTTTTGAACTGTAATTTTTCTCCCATTACACAACACTTCCTGAGCTTTTTTCCAACTTTTGCTGTTTATTTGGTTTCCTCCGCCATCTGTACACAAGACCACAATTTACTTCAGTTACACAGAAGATTCAAGTATCTGATGTGCTAGTCTTGTCAAGATCACCAGGAACACAAAAAAAAAAAGAAGAAAACAAAGAAACAGATGCTATATTTCTTTTAAAAGCCTTCGCTTTTGATTATCTGATAACGGAATCGAGTTCAATTTTTGCACATAAAAAATCAGGTATTTTGTGCATGAACTTAGAACTTCAGAAAGGCAATGCTCAATTTTTCACATAAAACCCAAGTTTTAATATTAAATGGAAAAATGTGTATTTTCAGTGTTACCCGTGGGACTGCAGCAGTTCCTCTCCAAAGTGTCTGCAATGTGGAACCTATCAGGATAATTTTTAACTGACCGCATACAAACAATTACATATCATTACAGAGCTGTGAATAGCTTTTGCATGGATAGCCCGCCTACAGTCTCCCGTTGCACTCGGTTCTGCCTGCCAGACTAGGGGAACTCACTGAGGCCCTGTACAACCACAGCTTCACCAGCGCCGATGGTGAAACCCTCGTTGTCCTCCACCAGGACAGATGCTTGAAGCGGAGGGACCTCCTGCCTGCTCCACAGCCAGAAGGGACATTCCTAAGTGGGTTTCACGGCACAGCACAAGCAGGTGACTCTTGCCCGCCAGGAATGAAGTCTTCATGTTGTCACTTTTTCTGGTGGAGAGACTGTAGACACCTCTGAGCTCCTTAAGACTAGTTTCTAGCATGCAAACAGTTTTCACTCAGACTTACTGGGCGCTGCAGGGACCTGATTGCAGAGGCATCCCCCATGCTCGGCTCTGCACTTTTGTGGGTCTGCAGAGCTGGGCACCAGGTCTCCCTGTAACCCCAACCTGCTCTGCTCCCGACTCACAGGTAGGGCAGCATGAGCTCCTCCTCCCCTAGCAGCTAAGAGCTTTCTCTTTACGGCAAGTTTAAGACAAAACTCCTCTTCAGGGCAGTTTCAGCTCTGGTGCTCTGCCTCTCATCTGGTGGGAACCTGCAGAGCACATGGGCAGATATAGCACTAAAATGCACGTCCTCCATAACCACATCAATGTTCCAAATTGCTGGAGCTGACAGAAGAAATGATGTTCCAAAAAAAAGTAAATGTGATCCAATGAAGATCCAGAGAGTCTCTCTGGAAAGGCATGACATTAAGGGTTAATTAATAGAAGAATAATATTTGTTGGGGCAAAAGTATACATCCTTCTCCAGAAATTAATACAAGGCCATGGAAAGTCCCCCTAGATCCCACAGATCAGTCTGAGCTCTGCTGTAATAGCTCTGCTTTTATACTCACTAGGGTTTTCCTCCTGGGCATCCTACAGCTCGTAAGGCACATGGCTTAGCCCTGCTCTTCTAACAAGCCTTTCCACCAGGTCCTGGGGTCAGAGTGTTCCCATAATACAATAAGCACTGTATGGATCTCATAAGCTCCAAGGCACAGTATGTTATGTGTTTGGAATTCCTTGTATGCTTTTATACTTTGTTTTACATATTGTAATTTTTATATGCATTACCACATTGATCCTTGGAAAATTAATTTAAAAAAAATATAATCAAAAGCAAACACATATTTTAAAAGCTTGCCAGAGGCAAATCATGTTCTGTGAGACTGCACTTTGTAACTGACAAAGAGACCAAACCAGCAGAGCGTGGCGGCGATCCAGCGGGGCGGATTTACCAGGCGCAGGAGAGGACGGGATCCAAGGGGGCTGCAGTTCCCCCAGAGTCCTTTGTTCGGGTAGCCCCATGCCACAAAAGCACTGGACCCATGACAGAGGAGCAGCAATATAGCTGCACAGCTCTGCTAGCCAAAGCCCACCACCATGCCCAAGGGTATCATATCCAAAACAGCGCTGTGCATCCCGCTCAGCACTCAGCTGCAGTGACGTCCAGCTGCTGCTGCCTGTGTGACCACCAGCCCTCCCTGGAGAGCTGGGGCACCTCAGCCCTCACAGCCCTCTCCTCACTCCGAGTTAAGACTCAGGATCAGTGCATTTGGCAGGGCTGAACATGGGTGAAGTTGTAGCTTTGCAAGGTCGAGGGTATGACTTTCAACATCCATATCCTCTTCCCATCAGCTCCACTTGCAATGCCATGTGTCCTGATGTTTCATCTTAGGAACAGTGTTCATGCAGCCAAATCAAACTTCCTAACCTCCGCCCTGCTTCACCAGTATTTTCTCATTTCCAAAGCCATTTCTCTATGATCTTGGCCCCCTTCCTGCCCTCGTTCATTCCAGATAATGCCTTTCTCCTCTCCGGCACCCTTTCTTGTGCTTTCTATAAAGGCTTGAAAAGCTGAGGTGTGCAATACTGCCCCTTTTAACTCTAACATGCAGCTGGTGTATATCCAAACCAGCACAAAGGCTGTCACTGTTCTTCTTAAGAGCCACTACTACTCTTAGCTTGACATCATAACAAGAACTTTCCATGCAGGGGCAGACCTGTCCACCAGGAAGGCCAGTAGCCACATCCACCTGGATACCACCAGCTACCTCAAAGACAGTGCTGATAAACAATCACGGCAATTAGACAAGGACAGTTTCCACTCTCACATGCCCCTGCAGTGAGCTCCACAGGTTTACACATCGCACAAAAGGCACGCAGTACTATTTCCACCTGCTTCCCTGTTAGATTTACTTTCTCTTTATGTACAGAGGTGACCTACAGACCTACAGCTGGACATGAATCACAAGCAGGTATCACTTATGCTCCAGGTTTCAGGGATCAATATGCTCTTTCATACCAAGTTGCTGGGCCAAGACTTTAAGAGCAAAATACAGAATGTGTTAGGGAGACTCCAGCATTACAGGGACCAAGTGCTGGAAGGATTTTGACTGCTCCCATAGGAGAAAGCAAAAATGATGCAATGTTGGTGCTTGGGTCAGAGGTTAATGGAGTATCCTGGAGCCAAGAGCACAACACAGACAATACTAAGGTTGCTCCAGCCATTCAGGGTGATCCACTTCAGTCTTTTCAAGAACTCTGCAGTCCTTGAGACTAAAAATTGAGACAGAAATCACCTCCAACCTCTTCTGACAGCCACCGATTCAGAAGGTTGAGCCTCCCTGTTAGTACTCACGTAGAAGGATGCATCAGCCCGAAGCCATGAAGCAGGGACTCTGTAATCCCTCTCCCACTGCACACACACCTGAACTCTGGGTAACATTGCTTTTATTGTATTTTCTCCTGTGTTTTAAAAAAGTGGCAAAAAATCCTCATGAACTTCAGCTAGAAAAACTTTCTAAAGGGGAAAATTATAGATATTTTTCACAAGAAGCAGTAAGTGTAAAAAAAGAAAAAAAAAAAATTAAAAAAAGGGGGTTGTCAAGACAGAAAAGAGCTGCCGCTGGTCGGGGGGGGAGAGAGGATTTTTTTCCAGTCCATATATATGTTGTAGATGAACCACTCAGCATTTTGGGCCTTTCAGCTGGCTCATTCCCAAACGCTGTGGCAGCCGCAAGAGTTTGCAACCGTTACCCAGAAATCTGGGAAAGACTGACTCAAGCTGACCAGCTCCATGAATGTCTCTGCTTGTTCAGGTCCCTGTGGAGGCCCACCGTGCTGCTGAGCTGTGCCATTATTAAACAGCCCCATCCCAACTGGATCTGGAAATTCACTTGGCCGTGTTTTTTTGGTAGGCGGGACCTGCGTGAGCAGACAGACAATGACCGGTGGGATGCACGGGCCAGCTGGCCCCATTGGTAGCAGAAGCACTGCTCTCAATGGATATTTCATCTGTTTATTGTTGAAATATCCAGGACTGCAAACTGCATGGCACAGAACGACTGTGCTGGGACCACAGAGCACCATGGGCTGGAAGAAAAGGAAGCGCAAACAATGTCAAGAACATCAAAATCAGCTCTCCAAAGGCTGTTGCTCCCCTTTCAATAGCATCCAAGAACAAAGGTCTTTCAACCAAACCTGGTCACCACTGCCATCGCCCCTACCAAGTAAACAGGACTGAAGCTGCTGCAGAGCTTTGCTTAGAAATCCTGATTTTGACCACTAATGCATTTTATAGGTCCCTCTTGATTGTAACTGGAAAAACGACGGCATCTGAGGTCCAGAAATAATAGAACTTGAGCCCAGCTGTCAGCATCCAGCCCACCTGCCTCTGCCAAGGGCTGAACATCCTGACCAGGAGTGCACCCCTAGGGTGGAGGATAAAGAACCTTCACATCCCGTATTGCTTCGGGAGGCAAAGGGATTAGAGTGTGTAGGGCCATTTCAAAACAACACTTTCTCCTTCCCAGGTTCATAGTAAAAACCTGCTGTTCTAAGGCCAGGGGACAGGGAGGAGGGACAAGGCTGCTGCTGGGCTCTAGGAGCTTTTTGCTGGACACAGGGACACTCAGCAAAACAGAAGGGCAGATGGGACAGGCCACAGGCTCCAGCATGCTCCGCACCCCGGCTCTGCGGGACACAAAGGGAATGGGGCTCAGACCCACCTCCATCCCTAGCCTCTTCTGGACAGCGAATGCATTTCACATTAGCTAATAAATTGCTACGTCTTATGTTTCTTAGCGTGCTGGAATGATGAATATTTTGGAATGTATTTTGAATGGTTCCCTGCCAGAGTTGAACAATCATCTAGAGATTTCAAATCAAAAGGCTGAAAAATGGAAACCTCTGTATTTCCACAAGGTTCACCACAGTTTGAAAAGCACAACTCCCAGCAGAGGCAGCAGAATAATGACTGTCAGAGCTCCTGTGAATTGGGGCAAACGAGGGATATGTTGGAAACAACACTCCCTAATAGAGAGTAATAATCTTTGCCTCCACGTGATGAATGTATTAAAGGAGAGATGCTGACTGCTGCCCTTAATCTGGCCGAAATGTCAGATACTCTAACCTGGAGAACCATAGAATTTAAGGGACTTGTATGGAGACACAGGATATCTCAGCCATAAACATTACTTTCAGTCTGGTGCAGGGCTTGCAGATAAACGCTGCCATTCTAGCACAATTTAACAGAGCTTAAGTCTTATTAAATGCTCTGGCTAATGAATCACATCCATTGCCAGACTAGTCACATCCTCACCTAACAAAGGAGCACCTCAAAATCATCTCTGATGGCTCACTGAAAGTAGCACAGTTGGAGAGACACGACTACGCACCTGTGCTGTGCCGTCCCCCTGCTCCAACCACCACATCCCACCAGATGCAGGAGACCAAACCAGTTCACACAGATAATCAGTGACCAGGCAACGAGGGACGAGCAAGCTCAGCACAAACCCAAATCTTGGATGGAAAGTCTCCATCGATAAAGGAGACCATAAGTGGTCCGGTCAGAGCAGCCACAGATGGAGCGGGTCCAAGGAATAAGCTCCTCTCCCCCCCGTGGAGATGGGCTGTCTAGACACATTGGCAAGGCCATGCTGCCGAGCTTGCAGTGCTGCATCCTTCTTGTATACAGCCTGTCAAATACACCAAATTCCTGTCCCCTGGTCTGTTAGCATGGGCATTTTTTCAAACTTCCTAATGGCAGTCAGGGCCAGAAATGCCAATTATGTTTAATGAGAAATTCTTAAACAGATTTTTTTTTCCCCCCCTAGGAAAACATCTTATTATTTTTTTTTATCGACCCTCTGGCAAAATAATTTTCTGGTTATTTCATTACATATGTTTTTACTAACAATTAAAGTAAAAATAAGTCAACTACAAAGTATTTTTAAGTTCAGTAAACACTGATATATGAATGTGAATTGCAACAGAAACCTGAAAAAAAATGTTCCGCAAATAAAAAAAAAAATTATTCAACAAAACCTATGGGAGGGGAGTTAGGTGATGTTTTTCCCTAGGAAAACCATGATGTTTGAGAATACTCAGAGCATTGCCCAGCCTCAGGGCCACATTGAACACGGTATCTAAGTGTAGGTTTCAAACCAAGCAGATCAAGCCCCTCCTGAAATAAGTAAATGACCTTCCACCAAATTCAAGATTACCGGGGTGATTAGTATATATTATACAGATTTCTCCATCATCAGAGGTCCTTAAAATGAGCTAGAGGAACGTGTCAGGGCTGGCACAGGTCAAACACCATGTGCAAATTCAATCTTGCCCTTAAGTAAAGGTGGACCGATGACACAACTTCATCAGTTCTCTGCCAGATTCATGTCCCTGTAGCCCACACCACGGTCCCAACTCTCAGTGAATCTGTACTGGGGGAAGAACTTTGGGAGAGGTCAACAAAACCAGCAAAGGTCAAAGCTGGCATCAGCAGAGAGAGGAGAAGGGAAAGATCTGGCAGCCAGGGAATCTCTTTAGCTTTAGCCTTCTAAACAACTGTGAGCAAGCCAGTCTGCTCCTTCCTTGCCTCACCTTCCTCATCTGTTTAGACACCTCAATCTTGCAGGACGTGTTGTACCACTCTCTTTGTTCAGAACACTTAGAGGGGTGCAGACAAAAAAATCACTTCAAAATAAACCCAAAGTGGAATGCATTCACATTACGATCGTGCCATTCACGCTGTTGTGTTTTGCAGCACAAAAAAAAATTAACAGCATGTAATAAAAACTCATTCAGTGTATGGTATAAAGGTATACAGCAGCTATTTTGTTTAAGCTGCATGTGCAAATGCTAACTTGTGCAACTGCGAGTACTGCAGACCACATTTCCTAGCCATCATCTCTGCTAAGAGTGAGGCTCCACATCGATGCTGGCTCTGCTCTTAACACTTCACAGAAAAGCTGTCAGTTTTGATTCAAAAATGCAGGTAGATGGACTTATTTCAGGTTAATAGGGCCCCAAATCAAGGTTTAATGGCACCCCAACAGCTGATGGGCACCACCATGTCATTGCACTGGCACTTCCCCATTCCAAGGCAGCATGTAGCTCTTGAAGCTCAGGCTTGGTACCCTCTGGGTCAAGCCACAGCCATGGCTGTGTGATGGCAGCTGAGCACTGAGCATTGCCTACATGGGGCCCCAGACCACCCCACTGCTGTAGTGCAGAGGCTCCCTCAGCCTCACCAACCTACAGAACCGTCATCCCAGGGCCTGGATGCCTGGGTCAATGGGCTTTCCACTCTGGTCCACCAACAGCATCCCTTAAGGAGACTTCTGAAATCACCTCATCCATAGGGAAGAAAGCTCAGCTGCTCCTGGCTGCTCAAGAGCATTCAGCTTTTCTCAGGAAATCTCCACCCACATCTCTGGTCACAGGAATGAGTATGCAGGTGAATCACTGCCAGAGGCGGCTTTCTCCCTGTCCTCCTTGTGCAGGTCTCTATACCTCTCCCAGGAAGGTGTACCGGAGATGGATACCATGGCTCAGGCTAAACACCCTCTCCTGCCAACCCCATGTTTCAGCCATGTGCTGGAAGTTCTAGCAGCAATGCTGAGCTGGGACTGGCAGGCAGCCAGACACAAAGCATTTGGCCATGGGCCACCACTAGCCCACACCCCTGACCACTCACGCCAGCTCTCCAGGCTTCCCCTGGGCCACAGAAAATTGAATTAAAATGGAGATACTGACATCCCAGTGTCCTAATAAGCCCCAAACTGTACCTGCAGCCTGGATGGAGCCTGGATTTTCTGGGACAAGTAATTCAGTGAAAACCCTTCAGTCCCAGGCACGAGGAACGCTACAGAGCGGTGCGGAGTGGTGTGAGACATCCCCATGCAGGTCCTAGAACATGCAAATTGCTAGGCAAAGACCACTGCCATGCAACATGGTGTAACAAAGATCAGAGCACCCAAAGAGCCCCTAACCAGCTTGGAAAGAAATAAAGCAAAATGATCTGGTCCTGAAATAGGTCCTCTTTTCTTCTAAGCACAGTTCATTAAATGTTTGCTGGAAAAACAGAAAAGCATTTTCCACAGAGAAGAGGACATCCAAGAAAAGCCCTTTCGGACATAAATTGGCAAGAGAGTCCTAAGCATTTATCTTCAGCATAGAATGTGCTCTGTCAGGAGGGCTGTAACTAACAATACGTTGAAAAACATGCCACAGACTTCCACTGTATTTTATTTGGCGCTAAGGGGTTATTCCTCAGCACAAAGTATTTGCAACTGGCATCGGTTAAACAAGAAATTACAACCTTCAAAAGACCTATTTAGCGTCAGCTGCAGAAAGTACGGAATTTGCCATCGGCTTCGATGACAACAGATTATGTCCCATAAAATGCTGCAAACACGCTCAGCTACAATGCTCGGCGCAAGCTGCCAGATCAGCAGGGGGAATGGGGACTCGGGGCTTGCTGCCCCTTCTCAGTGGCTGACACTTGGTGTAGGACTGGCAACACCCCTCTCCCCAGCCCTCCAGCTCACGTGCCTGCCGAGTTCAGCCACAGGGCTCAAGACACGACAAGCTGATTTCTGCAAGGGCCTTGCTGAGCTTGATGGGCGGTCGGCAGAGCTGAGCTTGTGCTGGTGCTAGCCAGGCTGCAAGGAACCTCCAAGTCACACAGCAGCATTTTGCTCCGTTTGAAGCAACGAGCTTGAGGCACCTTGCTTGCATTTGGAGCTGGATGCCCCAAGACTTGTTGGCCCCACAGCTCATTAGCACCAAAAAGGAATGAGAGGGAATAGTCCCATTCTTCCAGGCTGGATGTTCAGCTAGGACAGACTGAAGTTAACAGCACAGAGAAGTCAGGTGGGTTACCTCACTGCCCTCAGCAATTTGGGAGCTCCATCACTTCCTGATCCTGCACAGCTCAGCTGTTCCAGGACGAGACAGACACACTGCCCCTGTCCCGGAGAGTTATCCCCCCCTCCCCAAAAGGTGGAAAGAGCTCTGCCAGCAAACCCCCAAAGCCCTCAAATCTTTTTCCACTCTAGCTTGCCAAGTGCTCCAGAGAAGGAAACCTCAGCATCAGGAAACCTTGCTGGTGTTTCCCCAGGACGAGTGCCGTGTCCACGCAGGAGCGCACGTGGGAGCACGTTGTGGAGACCATGTACACGTTGGGAGGGGAAAGATCATCGCTTGGTTGCCTGCACTGGGACAACAATATCTTGAGTTAACCTGGAAAATGTGTCAGAGATTGTTGGTCTAGAAAAAATCCCTGCCTTGTCTCTCCCAGTGGCTCTGGAGAGATCAGCCTGAACTGTACTTTCCTGCTGCACACCCAGAGCCCGCGCAGCGAGCTGTAAAACTCCCCCATCCCTGCTCTCCGCAAGAGCTTTATCGTTTCCTTCCCCTGCCCAACTCAGAGGCATGCAGCTACAGCAGACCTACAAAGACAGGGGTTTATTGAGCAAAGACCCTTTGTCTACCTTGCCTTGGCAGAGTATTTAACCACTCATGGGAGTTGTGCAGCAACATCAAAAATGAATAGGGGAAGAGGAGACTTTCTGCTCGTAGCTGCATCCTGCGTCAGGTGGCCTCCACGGCGTTAATATGTTCTGCTCCAGCATTTGTCATACCCAGACACCTGCAAGGCATCTGCAGCTTTTGAGTTAACCCTTGCTCCTGCAAGCCCAGGAATTGTCACTTGGCTTGAAATTAAGCTTGTCTGTAAATCGCTACTGGGCTGGGGGAGAGGGGATGGCTTTGCCTTGGCCGTGCCACCCAGTGCTGCTCACACACAGCAGGAGCAGCCAAACTGGGACAAACCTAAACACTGGTGGACCATAAGCTGGACCTTCCACGAATCCTGCGGTTGCCTCTGTAGGAGACTGGCTCCATTCAGACTGTGCCTTCTCCCGGTGCACCCTCTGCTTTTTTTTGACCTCAAAGACGGCCGAGTCTCATCCTTCTGACTCATATACACTGCTAGAGATCTACTTTTTTTACTCTGAGTTTTCACATGTCCCCAGAATCTGGAGCTTAAATACATAAATAAATAAAATTAAGAGCCACGGTCCTTCAAGGAGTCACAGCAATACTGAGACTGGACTTTGGTTCCACTGCCCCAGCATGGCACATTCATGTGGTAAGCAACAGTCCTCCCATAAGAGCTTTGGGCACTCTTGTCAGCGAGCCAGGCAAATGCTGGCATCCTGGTAGTAATGGTCTATGGTTAGCCAGTTGGCTCAATTTTAAAAGCTGAAGTGTGACAGCTAAACCCATCTGCAGAGCCCTTTGATGTTCAAGCCACTTACAGTCAGGCACCTAACTACGTGCTGAAATGCCCGACTTGAGGCAACCACACAGGACAATCTCGGCCATTTCCCGCTCCAGTAGTCAGATGGCAGTTTAGATAGGGAAGATCCTGGAGTCCCAGGATCTCCCCCAGCTTTTTGTCGGGGGAAAAAAGGCCTTTTAAATTCACTTCCCTCACACGGAGACTCAGAGGGAGACCAAGACAACATCGTCAGATGACTGCGTTGGAATGGCGTTTTATCTCCCAGCGACTGGCAGGAAGAAGCGTACCAGACCACAGGTCATCTCCTGCCGTGGGCTCGTTCCTGAACTCACAGTGGACACAGGGACCACTCCAAGCTTAGACACTGCTTTTACTTTGCAGATAGTTTAATTGCCCTGGATGAATAGAGATGATTTTCTGAGTAAAAAGCAAGAGGAATAAAACCCCAAGTCTTCACATAAAGTAAATTCAAGTAATATTTCAACCAAATCTGTTCCCAGTGTTAGAACTGCAGGAGATGGAGATGAAAAGCTCCTTTTAAGCCAGTGTATTCATCTCCTTGTCCCTGATAAAGGATGGATGAGTTACTAAAACAAATAATACATTTCATTCTGCCTAATAGCACTCTCATCTTCCCTTACATGAACAGGGGAGGTAAAAGCACTCCTGATGATTATCACTTATGCACAGATGACTTGAAGTTCTCTTTCTTGCTGAGTCTGAGCTGTCATACAAGTCCCACAAACCTCCTCCGTTGCTCTGGCATTTGTTTTACAGTTGCTCTGGCAGTTTTATTGGATCCATCACCTGGGCACAGAGGTAATAAAACACTAAAACTCCGCACCCCTGGGCATAGGCTGTATCCTTCCCTGGTTATCTGTCAGCCTATGGCCCAAGTCAAGAGTCTCATCCTCGCTGCCTGCTTTGGGAGACCTGCTGCTGCCCTCACCCAGAGCTATGTCCAATGAGACTGGCACCCACATCCACCTTAACCACATCTGCCCATAGCTCCACAACTGGTTCCACCAGCACATGCTGAAACAGGCCAGGCTACCCAAACCAAATACTGAACCCCTCCAACTGCCTGGGCAGCTCTGGGGTATCCTCTCCCACCTGGCAGTCCCTAGCCTTTCCAGCTTTCATGTACAGCCTGTGTCCTAAAACTCTCCATGCCTCTAGTCTTCACACAGAAAGGGCTTTGATGTCTCTCAAACCGTTAGAAAAAACAAAATTTCAAGGCTTGAAAAACAAGCATTTAAAAAAGTTACTACCAAGAGCAATCAAAGAGGTAACAACTCATGTTTGATAGAGCAGAGAGCGTGTTTGTATGGAAGATACTACTCCTGAACTATGAGGTGTCCTGTCTTTAAAATGTAAATTTTTTTTTTCACAGTGGGAAACATCAGAAAACCCCATTGAAGATCTCTTCCCCTCTCCCAGCTTTCTCTTCTCCTTGCTCCCTGTGCCAGCTGAGTTCAAGGCAGGCTGTGTCTTGCCTAGAGCACGGCTTGCCACGTTGGAGCAAAGCAAACTGAAGGTGGGCTTTGGCCATTTGAAGCAGCCCCAACAGGGAGGACATCCTGTCTCCAGGGATGCACCGTGCGGGGCTGACCCAGCCACTGGGAGAGTCAACGTGTAGCAGGAGAGAGGCAGCAACCCAGGAGAAGCCGTGGGGCAGAGCTCGTGCCAGCTTCCCACTGGCACCCGCAGAGGAGACTGTGTCCTCA
The DNA here is from genome assembly GCF_000691845.1 of Merops nubicus. Classification (NCBI taxonomy): domain Eukaryota; kingdom Metazoa; phylum Chordata; class Aves; order Coraciiformes; family Meropidae; genus Merops; species Merops nubicus. Next base: position 52,663 of record NW_008587846.1, read on the forward strand.
GATGGGCTCCTCTAGGCACTGAACCCCTTGGAGGTGCTTTCCAAAAGGGCAGCTCAGCTTCCCCAGCTGGTTTCAACTGGCTTTCTGGAGAAATTGCTTAGAGCGCAACACGCTCTTTGCTTCTGAACCTCTGGCAGTTTTTGAGTCATTGGCCAATTTCAACCACAATTTGACAATTTGAACAGGAACCGTGAAGATAATTCAGCTCCTACAATTTTCTTGAAAACCTAGTGGCTCAGTAAAAGAAAAGAGGCATTATTAATGCCAGCAGCAGAGACCAAGCAGCTGGGCAAGCCCAAGCTCTTACAAGACACCCCAGAAGCCAGACCAGAGCACATCGCTGCTATGACAAAGCAAAGGGAAATCCCAGCAGAACTCATTCCTGATTGCTCCACGGACGTCCCAACCCAGAGGTGCACAGCAGCAGGAACATCATCACCAGCAGCTGCCTCCTTCCCGTCACACTCCTTCTCCTTCCTCGGCAAGGCCAGAGCTGGAAGAGCCCGGGGCTCGGCTTGGGCAGCCGGGCCCCAGGTTTCCGTATGGCCAATCTTGTAAGGATTACACCAGGAGAAAGCAGAGACCAGTGATGGGGAGCACAGCACCAAGTGCCGCCCTGTGCCCTGTGCGGGGAGGGGGAGCAGCCCATGCTCCTGAAGGACCCCAGCCACCCCACACCGTCCACCCATTTCCATCCCGTTGCCAGCTCCCACAGACTTTCCTGTGGGCTCACACCAGTAGATGGCACCCAAATAACAGAAAAGCCCCTCTGCAGGTCCCCACATCTTCTCCCAGCATCAATCCTCAACACCACTGGGCAGTAACCGATGGCTTTCAGCTCTCTACTTTAACATCCTGTTTGGAGACGACCTCTAACAGGACTTCTAAAAGTTTTATCAAACAAATTCAGGAGAGAGAAAAAAAAAAAGTAGTCGAAGTAGTTTCTTTCCATTCTGAAGCTTATAAAATCTTTTTGTCCCTTCCATGTAGATGCTCCTTTTAAAGAAAAACAGAATCAAAGTATTTACACAAAGCGTCTGCTTTCTCCATAACTGCTTTAATTTGCAGGAGGTTTCCCCCCTACAGCTGGAACTGACAGAAATTTCCTGCCTGCTGCAGCTGAACAGAATTTGCATTTCTCAATGTAGAAGCAATTCACCCGAGCGGTGCCTGGGAAGAGTTTTCGGCAGGAAGGTGCCCTTTTCTTTGCCGTTGTGACTGCTGACATTGTTAAGAAAAGCTGAGTGCTTCTTCCCAAGCAGCTTCTGCAATTAGCAAGCGACAACATCCTTGACCCGGTACGCTAGCCATCTTCACAACTCTCTCAAAACAAGCAAGACGACCAGCTTGGGTAGAGTGGGCATCTCTGCAGGTACCTGCCTCTCTCTTGAACACCAGGCATGCAAGAATTTTTCTTTTTACAGAGAGACTACCCCAAAGCAAGATTAACAGCCAGAGCACAGCCTGCAGCAAAACCCAGACACTTCACAGCCAGTTTAAGAGGATCCTACTCACATCTGTGCCTTGTAGTACCTTGTGATCACGGCAGTGGATGGCCATGTTTTCAGAAGGACCTGGGCAAAGATGATAGTCTCCAGGTTTCCTGGTGGTCTCCAGGGATACTCTCAGCAGCGCAGACAAGACTCTCCCACTCCCCAGCTCAGATGCAAAGTACGCCGGGGACACAGTGACAGCTCTGCCTGGGGGAGGTTTAGCATGATCATGGAGGCACCAGGATCTTTTCAGAAGCTTGAATCCTGCCTGGAGTCAATCTGTGACAAATTCAGAGACCTGACTTTTTACATGTGGACTGAGTTTTGAACGTGGGTCAGCCCAGCAAAGTTTTAAGAGGAGTTAATTATTTTTACCTTTTCCCCCCATCTCCATTATTAATCATACCAAAGGAAAGCATAATTCCTCCAAACAAACCCGTTTGCCAAAACATTTCTCCGGACATTTTTTACATAACGTCTCTTCTAGGAATGAAGCACATTTGGAAACCTCTGCACCTCCATTCTCCTTGGCCGACTGTGTCCCATGAACAAGGGGCCACAACTGAGCACCAATGCTGGGAAATATCCAGCTTGGTGGGGTGGAAAAAGGCTGCCATCCCCACAGGCTTGGCAGTGAAGCAGAGGACTAGCTATGAGTGTTGTGCCTGGAACTACCTTTCTGCAGGCCATTCCTGGGTTAGTGGGCTCCTCACCAGCTGGTGACAAGAGAACACAAAACGGAGGGCAGGCACAGGCAATGATGAATGACATGTTTTGATCATCGCAGCTCTGCAAACCGTTTTGCTCCCTTTCTTTGGTGCCAGGTCTGCACAGCCACCTCTGATCTTCCCAGTGAGCCTGAGTTACCAATTCGGATCCCCCCGTCCCATAAGGAGGCTGAGACTGTTTATCCCCCTCCTCACCATTGATTAGATTTGCAGCTCACCCCATTTCCCTCAGTTTACCCAAAGCTGATACAGTTGCAATTTCAAGAGACAGAGCTGACACAGACTCTCAACCTTGCCACAAATACCAAAAATCTCATGCAAAAGCTTATTTTCTTCAGAGCCACAGTAAACTCAGAAGAGGTCCCAAAAACAAGAGCAAGTTGTGCTCTTTCTGTGTCTGATGTTTGACCTTCGTTATTCTACAGAGACCTTCCTACCTCTGCTATTCCTAACAGTGGATTTTGAAGATGGAATTGTCCTATAAATGAGCATGGCAGCTGGTTCACATAAGGCCTGAGTTACGATCAGAGATGAGGACATTGCTTTTCTTTTGTATTTCTCACTCTGTTTTGGTTCAAACCTGTAAACAGACTCACACCGAGTAAACGTGCGCTCTCCATCTGGCCCTGTGATCCGATTTCCTGGCAGGAATACCCCCGACATCAAACTGCACAGGAATGCTGCAGCGTGTCCATCCACCCCCCAGCCAGAGCCCAGCTCGCTGCGAGACCTGGCCACGGCATTTCACCCACTTACCCCACCAGTGAGGCCAATAACTCATGGCTGACAAAAGCAGCTCTTCCAAAAGGGCTTCCAGACATTCATGAATGAAAAAGCCAGCACTCTCCTTCATAGTTATTTCTAATGATTACATAGCATATCACAGTTAGAAAAATAAATTCATGCTTTCTACCTCCTTTGAATGCATGTCTGGCTTTTGTTCCCAGCCTCTGGCTCTTGTTCTACCTCTCTCTGATGGATTATAGAGGAAAAAAAGAAAGACAGAACCTCTTCCTAGAGAGTCAGAGAAATGAGGATTCAAATCCATCATCACAAGTGTCTGGAAATGACTTTTGGTGTTGCATGGCCTGAGAAGGACCACGATATATCACACAAGCAAAAGTCTCACCCTCAGAGAAGAGGCCGGGGAAGCACAGCAGAGAGCAAAGCCCTTCTGAGGATACCTGGAGAGCAATGCCGTGAGTGTAGGAAGAGGGGCCAGGGAGCCCAGCCCCATCACCAGCAAGAAAGTCAGGATTCAGCAATCAGCTCTCCATAGAGTGCTTTGACCCTCTGGGAACAAGGCATCCTCTTCACTTGCTCACTGTGACCTTCTCCAGACACAGAGAGAAGAGCATGCAGCATTTGCAAAGGCAGACACAAACCTGCCCAGACTGATGAAGGGCAGCTTTACGAGGTAGTTTCCTTGCTAATCACATACTAGTTTGTCTTCTCCATTACACCAGCTACTTCCAGCTCACAATGTCCAAACCAAAAGGCATGTCTAGGAAATCTGTTGCCTTGTTTCCCAGCAACGGGTCACCTCCAGTGACCATGTCCCTTCCCTATCCACACACTTTCCCCGAGCCAGCTGGGTCACTCTTGCCCCCTCGGCTGAGCACACCACAGCAACCTGCTTGGAAAGCAGGAGAAACCTGGAGGCAGCATCACCATGCATGAAATGTAGGGTTAAGCACACAGGAACACCCTCTATCCCACCGCTCTATGCTATTTATTCCTTTACCTGTTTGTCTCCATCAGATCTGTGCTTGGGGTCTCCACAGCATTCTCATACCATCTCTTCCAGGGTTCCCCTACTCTCACTAGACCTGGAAGGATTTCCCTACCACCTCACTTACATCTCCAATGCTGCAACAGAAGTAGGTGGGGTTGGAGATCAGTTTATGCCCTCCTATTCCTGAGCTGAAGCACTTCTCCCTTCCTCCTAATCTGGATGCTGGAGCTTTCCTTACTGCTTTTCTTCTCTGAAATTTTTTTGGCTCAGTTCACATGTTTTTCAACACTCAGCGTGCCCAAGTGGAGCCCACCTGGAGCCTTCTCTGTGGCCAAGCCCAATGAGAGGATGCTCCACAAGTGAGTCCAAACTACAGAAGATGCTGGGGGTGAAAAACATCTGCCTCTCCTCATAAAGATGCAGTGTTCTGCACTGAGCAGGAGAGTTGGTTCAAAGCCAGGTGAGCAGATATGCAAAGGGCACAAAGCCACAGTGCTCCAGCACAGGCTCCTTACGCTGAATTCACCCTCCTTTTAGAGACAGCAGGTTGACACCAGTGGCTCCTGTGCCACCCTCCTTTACAGAGACCAGTGCCACAAAAGCACTGGGCTGTGACATGGAGGAGATCTGCTCTGTAAGCTCATCAGAGTGAGAGCAGCCACTTCCCCCAGCAAGCCAGATTTCCCCACTGGTAATCACTGGTGGAGATGAGACTGATCCATCCCATCGGGCGCCCATGACTGGACCTTGCAGAGCACATCCCGCGTGGAACCAGAATTCCCATAGCTGGAAGGCTTGGCTGTTGGCAGGACATTCAGAGGATGGGTTAGCACCAAAATAGGTCATTAGCAAGCAATGTGGGGTACTTCATTCTTCTCCAGGCTCCTCGTTTTCCTAAGGGGAATGCCTCAGAAAACCCAGTGGGGGAGAGGAGGAATTTACAGTTCCCTTCCAAAAACCAGTCTTTGTTTGTTTGATCGTTTTTTTAAATGATCGAGTAACTTGTGAATACATTTTCTGATGATTCCCACATCCTCCCAGCTGGAGAACGGTTCATGAACAGACTCCAAACTCTGTAAATGAGCTTGTTAGTCATAAGTCTTCAAACAGGCTTGATAAACAACTTTCAGCCTGCAGGATATTCATCAACCATTCTGTCTGCCTGGTCTCCTGACAGTAATTCATTATTTACAATGAGAGATCCCTCTCCTAAATCACAGGTGATTGTTTCTTTTTACTGATTAGATAATTTTGTAATTTTTTTTTTAAGGAGAAGCAATGAAAAACAAATCACAAACAAGCAATGCGTCACATCACAAGCAGTTCCCCTGAGCAGTTCCCCTGGTTTCCATGAGACGTATCAGCAGCTGTCCAAATGAAACAAACTGTAAGTAAAGATCTTTTTGGCCAAACCTTCAAGATCAGGCTACAGCCAAGAAAAAGAGCGTGACTGTCCCAACCAGCCACTGGGAATTTCACTGCCTGCCACCGAACCCTCCAGGGACTTTCCAGCTGACCGGCACGTGCCGCTCTTTACATCCTTTGGGTTTTTGGAGAGCCCATCTCAAGATGTTCAGGACACTCAAATCTATATGCAAAAAATCTGCCACTGAAAGCTGTTCCACCCCACAGATGGGCTCATGCAGCAAACACAACTCACCCCAAGGGCATGGGTTGCACTCAGGTGAGCCTGAGCAGAAGGTGGGTTCCCTGCAGGAACAAAAGAAGTTGCTCCAGTTGATGGAATAGCATCTCCTCAATGCCAGCCAGTTAATTAACACCAAAGGTGGTCAATTCCACAGACAGATGAAACAGCAGTTTGCTGGGGGTAATGCAGAGGGAGGATAATCTTCCCTAATCACTGATAAAGCCAAGCTCTTGCACATCCAGCAGATTTCAAAGCCCCTAGTTAGGGCCCAGGACTGTACCCAGTTACATGGGTAGGAAAACTGAAGCACAAAAAGGTTAACTTGGTCAAGTTATGTCAGCAAGCATACAGAAAAAAAGACCTCAAGATTCTGTGGTGAAGGCACAAAGGCATTTTGGAGCAATAAAAGCCAGGCTAGGTCATCCTACTGGGCCACCTCAAGCAATGTTTGGAAGAAAAAAGCTCTACTGTTTCAATTTAGATTTTGGGTGCAAGCCTTTTCTGCATAGGCTGCTCCCAGCACCAGCAAATGCCGCACCCTACAAGCCCTGCCCTGTGGCACCCCCGAGCTAAGTGTCCCTCCACTGCCTGGGAAAGACACAGAGAAGACAAATGCCCTCCCCAGCAGGCTGCCTTGTGTGCGTGCATAAAATCCAGACCACCACCACCTTGGCTCCCCATCCCTGATCCACAGAGAAGTATGCAATCCTGTCAGCATTCAGAGTGAAGGCAGCACCGGTCATGAAAGCTTTTTTTCTCTTTCTCACTGCAAAATCTCCAACACATTTGCTCTAGCAACATCAAGAACTCAAGACCAGACTGGCTGTGCTACCAGCTTGTGTCAAGACAGCCTTCCTAGGGACAAATGGCAGCAAACACATTCAGGAAAGAGACACAGTCTTGTCACTGACTTTCTCCAGCACTGCCAACATGGCAGTCACCCATCCCAAGCAGGATCTCAGTGTTGGATGCACAAACCTCCACTCTGTACCTTCCACCCAGGGGGAACTGCGAGACTGTGCAGGATGCAGAAGAATAATGGTTATGAAGTGTTACCGGCGTTTCAAGCCATGAGGTAGGGAGAGCACTGTAAAGCTTTATGAGAAACCTGCCCAGATTTCATGGGGACAGGAGCTGCCTGCCGAGCCACCGGCAAGGGCAGCACCTTCTGCAGCGCCAGGCCCAGAGCATTAACACTCTGTTTTCACTGTTACGGCTCAGGCACTTTTCCCTGTTAAAGCCCAATCCATCCCCGCAGAGTCCTGACTCCGCTGTGCTGATGCAGAGAAGTGACAGCTCTTTGAAAGCTGCAAGCATGATTTTCATTTCTTCAGATGTGGGTCATACCAGTGACCCTTCCAAACAGGAGAACAATTTCCAGAAATGCTAAGCAGGTCTTCACAGCTTTGCCGGCACATGGGCTGCAGCTCAGCCCACCTCACCCACCACAAACACAACAAAACTGAGAGCGAACAACAGACTCCTAACGTCTCCATGGGTTCAAGTTCTACCCAATCTTGACTCATCCAGAACCTACACTGGCTACAAGAGAGGCCTGTAAGCTACTTGCATGCTGTCTTCTGCAGCCACCCTCTCTGCTCCATCATGCCTGAGCACCCTGCTTTTTTCCCAGTGCCCCTGGAACTGCAGGTTCCCTTCTGGGGAGCTGGATGCCATTTTCCTTCTCTGTGCCTGCCCAGTCAGCAGCTGTTGATGGCAGCTTTGTCTTGCCCCAGACACACAGGGCCACGGATAACTTTGGTTTTACTTTGGTCAAAGAGGCCACAGAAGAGGTTCATCTGCTGGTGAGCTCAGAGCAGGAAGCCATTCCCAAGGCTCCTGATGGATTCCAGCTCTTAGTTCAAAAGCCATTTTGCTGCCTGAATAGCTCATCAAATCGTGGAAAAGGTCCTAGCCAGATCCTGAGCGGCTCTTTGGACGTTCGCCCTGCCCAGCAGTCTTGCTGACTGGCTGGAGCTTCTCCTGCAGGAAAATTTCTTTAGCCAGAAATGGGGGAAAAGCTGGGTGGAATATGAACTGGATGTTGCAGTAGGATGTAGTGACTTGTTAACTGCATAGCTGGCTCCCCTCACCTCTCTTCTAAGCTTCCCTTCCAGGAACACAAGGCACCAGGACGTCCCAGGCTGCAACCCCGAGGCAAATATTCACTGCATACGGGCACGACCAATCCAGGCTGTCTGGGATGGTGCTTTAAACATCAGCATAACCTTTTCCAAGCCTCTGGGGGAGAGGGGAGCACAGAAAGCTGCGTAAGCTGAAATAGATGATCACTGGATTGCTCATCAAGCCTCTCTTCCCAGCTTTGGCCTTTGCAGACTCATCCTTGCAAGATGCTAGGCTTTCATTACAGGAGGTGGCCCTCGTCTTCAGTACCACTGCCCCCTTCCCTGCCGAAGCAGCATTCTCCAGATATTTTTGTTTGAAAGAAACTTCTCAAAATTATGTCACCACAGTCCCAGCAGATACACAGCGCACCTCTGCTGATCTCCCAACCCCACCTCACAGTATCTTCCAGGGCTACATAGTAGAGACCACCCAGGTCCAGCAGAAAGCATGCAGCAAAGGAAATGGCAGGTTAGGTACATACAACGGGTTTACAGATCAATGCAGGAACAACAGAGACAAGCAGCACCAGCCATGTAGGAGTAAGAACTGCAGGACTGCTCTGGAAGACCCTTAGACCCCTGGCTCTAAGAGTGCTGCAGTCACAACACAGGATGACAGTGGAAAAATCAGACCTGTGCTGGTGGCACCCGCATCTCTGCATGTGTGAACTTCCACCAACAAAGTCTATAACACAGAGTCATCACAAAGACTCTCCAGTGGCTAGTAAGAGGTTGGATATATGCTGCATCTCCCCCTCGGAGGAGGCACTGCTAGCATTCTTCTCCCCACCGGACTGCCATAAAACCCACTGAGATTTCATACCCCTTTGAGCTGTCTGCTCTCTCACCAGAGCAGCCAGTGAGTTCAGAAGATATTTCTCACATGCGGCAACCATACAAATTTTTCCTGGGGGAACCAGACTAAAAACCTATGCTCTGTGCCCCACCACCTAACCACAAGCTGAAACCTTCCTGTGCGCATAAAGCCATGAGGATAGTTCAAACAGAAAGTCAAATCAGAGCCTTGGACAACAGCTCCTCCAGTCAGGCTGTGATGATTCTCACTTCACATCTCCTTAATCCACCCCAAAATCCAAGCCTCCTTTAGGAAAACCAAGTAGGGTGGGGAAGCAGCAATGCAGTGATTCATTCTCCCCAGAAACAGAGGCCCAAGTCTGGAGTATTGTGACACTTGGTAAATACTCGTGATGTACTTCATTATGCAACAGAGGCCCAGCAGGAGCACAGCTCCCTCAGGGCTACTTAATATGGGTTTCAAAAACTATTAAATATATCATAAACAACTTGCAAACAGGAATAAACACCTATAATTCCACCAAGCCATTCTGATGATGACAAAAACCATGGGAGCAAACTCAGTTACTGAGGGAGAAAAAAATAATAATAATAAAAAAAATATATACACTCGAAGGAATTACAGTTCTGTGATTCTGCGTCTGCCTTGTCAAACACTCAACTCTCCCAGCCCCTCCTGCTTACACTCTGTCCATGCTCGTGCTCTTTCTTTTCAGGCTGCTTTCCATCACATCTTTTGATGCATGGTGCACCTCTGCCGAAAGGCAAAAGGATCACCCCCCTGAAAGCAGACTGCAAAACCTGTTTCGTGCTTGCGCAGAAATATTCCACTGGCCCAAAAAAGTTTTTTGCCTGACTCAAGGCTGCTGGTCAAGTTTTCAAACGCTAATACTCATCAACTGGCATACATATAAGCAGTCCGCTCAACTGCATGCAATAACTCGTGTGAGTAAGGACTGCACAAATTAACCCTGAGATAATATTTTCCCATGCAATCACTGCTTTTTACATCATCAGAAAGATGGAAAATAGACTGGCTAGTAGTGGAAACTCAGTGCAGATGACAGAAAGCTGATGTTCATTAAAAGTGTTCTAGCAGCTTAGACCAAATCTTTAAGCTTTATGAGAGATTTCAAAATCTAATTTTCATGGAAATGTTTTCATTATATTAAGGGGGGGAGAAGTAAAAACCTTCAGCAAAACCTTTTTTAAATTAAAAAGTTGGAAGCTTTGTGTGGATGGATTGAAAACAAAAATATCATCAGCAAATTATGAAACCATGAGAACCAGGAAGCAAAACTGATTATGATCAAAAAAGTGAAATTCACAAACAAATAGAAGTCTAGTTTTGCCTGTCAAAAAGAGGGCAGTGCTGCCAGCACTCGCAAACTGAGTCAGCTCCTTCCTTCAAATTCACACAGTTCTTTTTTCTTTGTTAATAACAGTACGTTGTCCATTTTTGTTTGCTTTTTGGTGCCTTTATTTTCTTTTTTTTTTTTAAAAAAAAAACAACTCCAGGTTTGTGACAGAGTCACATTTCTATCTGTTGTCTGCATCCAAAAGCTTTAAAAAATTATGTGAAAAACACAAAATGTTTTTCAACTTCAAGCACTAGAATTCGGGCATGTAAGAAAAATACCCAACACTGTGTGATACTTGTGGGGATAACCATGTGCCAATCAGCAAGAGAGTGAAATTATATAGATATGCCCAAGGAAAACAAATGGAAAGAAGTTAATCAAACTAACACAGAGCACTTGTTGGAAGTTTTTTCACCTTTTACTCAAATGAACGCTGTCACTCTTCCTGCAAGAAGCCTCCAGGACACGCATGGTAGAACCAGCATGCGAGATTACTCCCCCGCTCAAAAAAAAAAAAAAACAAAAAAAACCCACAACATTTTTCATGCAGATAACAAACAACGAGTGCCTTAAAAATCCGATCACCATTTTTTCTACATCGGCAGCTGGAAGAGGAGGACTGGTTGTGAGAAGCCGTTTCTCGGCAGCACCCTGTAAGGATGCTCAGGCTGCCGGCGGGGTTCAAGGCTCCGGCCGGTTTCCGTGTGTGACCTGTGGCCACCAGCACCCAGCTGCTCCTTGCAGACTTCAGCTTTGCAGGACAGGAGAGGAAGAAAAGAGCTGCTAATCAATTTACCCTGCATTCTCCCCCCCCTTTTTTATTCTTTGTACATCCCCAGTCTAGAACCTCAGCACCTTCTGGGAATAAAGGTTGTGTTTTACTAACAAAAGAGCCACTTAGTGCTTGAAGATAAAGCAGAGGCTTGCAAAGAAAACCCTGCAGTTGTCCTGGCGCTTCCTCTCACTTTCGCCCTCCGCGCAGCTCAGCAGCCCACCGAACCGCTTTTCACATTTCAAAGCAGTGGCAGAGCTTTCCTACCTCTTTTTAAGAGGGCATATATATATATATTTTTTAGGGTGGGGAGGGACAAAACCGTAGACAACCTCAGGATCAGCAAAAGAGAGAAACAATTCAATATTTACACACCCCCTTTTACTCCTGCAGCAGATTCACTTATTCTGATTTTAAAAAGGCAATTAAAGCATAAAGAACAGCCTTATGGGAGCAGACCTTCAACTCAGGATCCTGTCTCAGAGTGCTAGTAACGACAGAGACAGAGGGTATAAGCCCAGGCAGCAACGGAGCGATCTCTGCCCCAGCCCATCCTCCGTGCCTGTGGCTCGGTGCTCCCCGAGCTGGACGCTGCCTCCATACTCTGCTGCAGTGAAGAGTCATTCTCAGTCCTCAGCGAATTTGTCTTCTCCTTTCTTCAAATAATTTCTATTTCTGATCTCTGCAAAATCCTGCAGCAAGAAGATCCATCACCAAACGATGTGCCAGATGAAAATCAAGCCCTTCCTTGTGCTCTCAACCTGGTGCCCGAGAAGGGGCTGGAGATGCTCTGCTTGACCCAGACTGAGCCAAGAAAGTCATCTCCTCCCGGCTGCCTTGGCAGGTTTCTGCTTCATCGGGAAGGAGCAGCAGTGCTGAAGGGTCACGAAGCCCACCAAGACAGAGGTTGTGGGGTGCCATAGGTAGCATGTGCCCCAGCTTTAATTGTAAACCAGCCCTGACAGCCCGACATAATCTGCCAGCCTGGGAGAGAAGCACAGCCACAAATTGCCATCGCTTTTAGGCTGAAGAGAAATTAAAGGACAGTAATAACTCCAATACTCAAAACTTGTGCAGGTATGGACCAAAATACGGTTTATTCATTCCTCACAAAAGAAATCCAAGCACAGCAATTTTTCTTTTGCTGCTCATGCTTTCTCCACATCATTTTATGACCCATCAACAGTGAGACTCAAACCAACCAAGCAAAAAAAGTAGAGGTCAAAAATGCCATCTTAAAAAAATCAACCTCCTAACAGTTTACCATTTCTGGATTTGGAGAATTAACTCTACTCAGACCTCTGGGCATCCACAGGCTGCCAACAGTTTTCTGCCATCCCGAAAGGGCATGAAAGCAATAGCCAGTTGCCTTTGTTGGGAAGCTCAGGGGGTCCTCTGCTGAGCTGGGACCTGCATTTTCATCCCAGTTTTAGCAGGAGCCAGCAAAGGCCCTGCTAGTAAAGCAAGAATTGGTTATATCTTAACAGGTGGTTTTGCACTGAAGAGCGACTCGGCTTGCAGTGTCTTCCTGGCTGAGCGGCAGAGGCAGGGAGCTTTGCTGTGAATTCTATCAGCTTTTAGGGTATGGTTTCTAGAGATGCAAGTTGAACTGAAGTCAACGGGAACAACAGGTTCTCATCACCACTGAAAAATCAGCTCCTTAATACACTGACAGTTGTCCCTGTAAATACAATCACAGCTACTCCCAGGGATGTTGGTTTTGTCTTTTTAGTATGAGAAATGTTTTCTCCTGAAGCTCTTTCAAATGAGCTAGTGGTGAATAGTTCCTTCAATCTCAAATGTCCAAATAAAACCTTTTGTCATCTCTGTGTCAAACTTTTTCCCTTAATTTTGGATTATACAAATAGCCCAAATAATTTGGCATTTCACTTCAGTTTGGGACAGAATTCAGTGACAATTTAGCTGACTTTTCCCTAGGCTGGAATACTATTTTTAGTGTTCTTGAGACATTCCACAATTTCTCCAAACAGCTTTTACCTTCTTTTCTTCATTAACACAGAGAATAACCGAGCCCTCTGTTAGCTTTTCCAGTGAACCAACTCTCATTTTTTCACCGGGAAGAGCTTGCACCTCTGTTGCAATGTCTAGCTCTAGGTCAGTCCTTTTCCTGCATGGATTGCAAAACACTTCACAAAAAACATGCTATATGTGGGGAAACAGAGGCACTGGACTTACAGGATCTGCTAAATGCATCAGTGAAAGAACCAGAAAGCCTAGATGACAGCTCTGCCCAATAAACCAGGGACAGCTTATCCACAGATTTTTTTTTTTTTTTCCCCCTTACTTCAGAATACTTTAAAAACTTTCACTGCAACGGCATGAAAACTTTTACAGCATTCAGAGAACTTCTAATTTATTTGAAGCTGTAGTTTGGTCCCTGCTTGGCAATGCTAGCTGGGAAACATAGCCTTGGACTGTGATTTTTGGTCCTTTCCATGCTCTAAGAGCCGGGTGGGTACTGTGGAAACACAGCCCCACTTTTCCAGACTGACTGCGCTAGCTCCAGAGAGCTCGGCAGTCGGCAAGGGGCAGCACCAGGAACAAATCTGGTCCAAATAAAATATGATAAATGAAACCAGTGAGTGAAACAGAAGGAAAAAAAGAGTTGTCTGTGTAACTTGTTGCTGAGTATTCAGGGACTCTCCAGCCACAAGTTGCGGCACAGGGAGCTGGATCGGGGAAAGCAGCAGTCGCAGCCTTCCCCGCTAAAATACACACCTTTAAAATACACACTGCATTTTTTCCCGGTTCTGGGAAGGGAAATTTTTTAACGCAATCTCCCAGCGGCGGCGAGTCCTTCAGCCGCGCCCCGGTCCAGCTCTCCGGGAGGGATGGGAGCTGCTCCGGCACCGCGCTCCCGCAATAAGCCCGCCCGTGGTGATGCGTCCCCGCCCGGAGAAAACGTCCTGCAGGGGCTAAGCTCGGGGATCCCACGGGCGGTGCTGTGGGGAGCGGCGGCTTTTAGGAAAGCTCCCCCTTCCCCAGCCCCATTTCCTTCGGGTTATCGAGAAAACCACGTTAGACTCGCGGGGAAAAGAGGGTAGGAGGCGAAAGAAAAACAAAAACAAAACCCCAAAAAGCCCAAAGAACCAACGAAAAGCGAACATTACAATTGCACTTTCGTTCGCTTTTTCGTTCTGGTTTGTTGTTTTGTTTTGTTTTTTCTTTT
>NW_008587847.1:0-20512 GCF_000691845.1 Merops nubicus
CACCGCCCCAACGCCACCGTGCCAACGCCATTGCGCCAACGCCACCGTGCCAACGTCACCGTGCCAACACCGCTGTGCCAACGCCACCACACCAACGCCACTGTGCCAACGCCACCGCCCCAACGCCACCGCGCCAACACCACCACACCAACACCGCCACGCAAATGCCACCGTGCCAAAGCCACCGCCCCAATGCCACGGCCCCAACGCCAGCAGCTGCTGCTCCAGCACGAGCCGGGTGTGCTGCTCATCCCCCTGCCCCTGCTCCCTTCACCCTGTCTCCCTCTGCCCCTCCACTCCACCCCAGCCCTGGTGCAGCCCTGATGGGCACGGCTTTCCCCCTGCAACACCCACCGCACTGCAGTCACCGGTGGGACAGGACCATCCTACCTATAGCCAGCAGCCACCCCACCAGTCCAGGACGGTTAACAGATTATTTTTCACGTTGCATTTTGTGATTCTTGGCTCTTGTGGCCAGGCTTTATGGTCTGTCTCAGTTTTCTCCCAGCTCCAGCTGACAGTGGTTGACACTTCTGTGTGTCAAACTTAGTGGTGCAAATCCAGCTCTTTCCTGCACCAGTTACAGTGATCCTGCCTTGGAAGGTGTCCACTTACCCTGCAGCTCCTCCTGGTCCCTCACCCACTCTGCTATACCCAGCATACATCTTCCATGGCATGGTGATGACATCTCCAGCTGTTCCCAAATCCTGGGCCGTTTCTCCAGCTCTTGCACTTCAGTTTGGTGCCATTTACATGCACAGAGGGCTCAATATGTTTTTTCCTCTTTCTGCCTATGTCTGTGGTGCAGCTCATCTGCCATTGGCCATGCTCCACACTCTATCAGGTCTCCTTGACAAGCCTAATGTCAGGTTCAAAGCTCCAGGAAAGAGGGATGGGGTCCCCTGTGGGCAGAATGACTGACTCAGCCAGAAGACCACCACTAGGTGCTACAGGTGCTGGAAGGGAAGGACAGCAGACACAGTATCGAGTCAACACCAGCTGTGGCCCCCCAAGCACAGGAGATAGCCCAGAGGGTCCAGTGCTGGTGGGAAATTCAGGGGGCTTGGGGAACTGGGAATGTCCTAGCCAAAAGGGAAGCACTGTCCCATGCTGCTGAGACGTGTGTACCATGGGGTAAAGAGCTGATGTGTGCAAGAGGATGATTAGGGGGGACCTCTGGTTGTCCGTGTTGAGGCTATCAGAGCAGAGATGTTGACTCTGAGGGCGTGCAGAAGAGTGGTGCCCTGCTCAGAGATGCTTTGTGCCCTGTCATGGTGCAGCGGGGTGGCTGGTGAGCCCCATGCAGGCTGTGGCTGCAGAGCACCCTGGCCACGTTCCTCTCCTCCTGGATGTCAGGCTTTGGACTCCATCTGCTGTAATAAAGGTGGAATTTCCCAGGCTCGCACCGAGCTGCCTGTGCTGGGGGAACACACGGGGCTGCTGATGCTCAGCAGTGAGCAGGAGGAACTAGGGCAGGCAGGGATGATTTGGGCTGTGGATGCAGCCTTGGGAAACTCGGGTATTTCCCAGGAAAGCTGAAATCTCCACTCAGCTTGATGAGCAAGAACGCCAGGAGCAGTCTAGCTCAATGGAAGGAGGACAGAGGCCACTCCAGATGGTCCTTTCAGCACTGCTCACACGAATCAAGGCTTTCTGCAGCATCCCAATGGCACACGGAAGTTTCCTGTGCAGATATGCTGCTCAGATGCCCGGTGCCGTGGAGCAAGGAGCTGCTGCCTCAGTCTCCTGGCTGGTAGTGCCCCATCTGGGGTGAAGTCTGCATGGCCAGGCGTGCAGGGAGGTGGCTGAGCTGGAGGATGACAGGACAGCTCTGAAGGGCTTTGCTCCTGCCTCCCAACACTCTCCCTGGGGAAGTTTGGGGTCATGTCTTGGGATGGGACACCCTTGCTCCTCTGCCCACTGCCCCATGCATGTCCCCCCACACCTCACATGCCAGCCACGTTTGCTGCAGAGAGAGGGGGAAACCCTGGCCTTGCTTTGGGGCAGGGCTGGGTGTGACTCTGATACTCCATGCAAGACCCACACTGGCCCTACTGCCTCCCTCCTCCTGCCTCCCTGGGGCTGCCTGCCCTTGGCCCTGCTGGCAGGGATGTGGGCAGCTCCTGCCCATTTATGTGTGAGGAAAGAGAAAATACAGACTGGTGATTTTCTCTGGGGGGCTGAGCACAGATCAATCTCACTGTGTGCTGTGAAGCCTAAAGGACACCTTGAAAACTTCTTTTGTCAGGAAAGAAGCTGATTTCTCTCTCTCGGGGCTCCCTGGGGACTTCCCAACAGATTTCCAGCATCTGAAAGAGTATCTTCTCTACGCCCCCTTTCCCTGATGCCCACTGCTCCAGCAGAGCATGCCCATGGGCTGCCAACGAGCCCTGGGCAGGGCACCCCTGGGCTGGGAGGAGGTGCAGGGGCACCCTTTTCATGGACACATGTTTTTCCCCAGGGTCATTTATTCTCTGCTCTCTGTGGCCTCTGCCCAAGAGGCCTCATACCCCTGGGTAGGCAGTGTGCCCAGGGAAAGTGTTTCACCCCAGTCCTACAGGCCCTGGGTGCAGGGCAGAGCTGGGTCTCTGGTGCTCACTCTGTAGCTCAGTGGCCCAGGACCAGCGTGCAGATGGCTGCAAGGGCTGGGACATCTTTGCAGGGCCAGCTCAGCCCTTGCCTGGCCCGGGTGCCAGCCAAGGAAACCTCAGGGCACTGGGCCAGGCCAGGGCATCGGCAGCATCCCCGTATCCGGGGTCAGACCCCACACAGGAGGTGGATTGGGGAGGTTTCCATGAAACAGGAGTGTCCCTCTTCTCCCTTTCCATGGTGGCTGCTCCCTCCCCCCCTCCTGGCTCATCTGGCTCCCAAACTTGGCTGTGCCTCAGCCTCTTTGCTTGGCACAGCAGAGGGGACAGAAATCCCCATGGAGAGGGGCAAGCAGGGTTTGGTCAGGGTGGGGGAGGAGCCAGCAGACAACTCACAGAACCCCCCACCCCCTTGTCCTCCACACCAGCTGCTCGTGTCAGGCCCAGGTTAGGGATGAAAAGTTAAGGGGACAAATCTTCACGAAGGTGACAATCTGCACACTGGCTCTTCCAAGACTGCCACCACCACGCCTTGTCCCCAGCCCCATGACAAACTGAGGTCACCCCAACCTCCCTTTGCTTCAGATGGGAGAGCTCACCACGTGCATGGAAGTGTCCCCATGTCCCACAGGGTCCAGCCAGGGCCCCTCACTTTGATACTGTAATTTAGCAACACGATAACAGTTGTGTTCTGGAATTAAGCATACAAGGAGCTCTCCTTAAGCTGGGGGAATTATTTCCACATCATTTCAAATTTTCTGCTCTATTAATTTCCCTCTAGTCTGTCATTTTCTTCATTTGTCCCAAGGCTCCTGGGCTTCAGCAGAACCAGGGCTAGTCATGATGTGTGATCCTTTCTCCTTGGGCCAAATCCTGGTGGCCCTCTGGGCACCCAGCTTTCCGGGTGCCTGGAGGCTCAGTGGGGTCCTGCAGGGCTGATGTTGGGAGGGGGCTGCAGCGTGCAGTCATGTCCATGTTCTCAGAAGCCTTCACATCCACTTGGGCCTAGAGCAGAGCACCCCAAAACCTAAAACCCTTGCCTGAGCCTCTCCCAGGTCAGGTCCCAGCGCAGTTCAGGAGCACAGCCCCTTCTCCTCTGTCTTGGAGCTCACAGACACATCCTCGACTGACAGCATGAACCCTTGAAAATGGGAATTGGCCTGAAAGGGCCTAAGTGACTTCAGTTCTTGTATTGCATACAAGCTCCCGTCCCTGCTCAGGCTTGCAAGAGCTCCTGTGCTATCAAGAGGTGCCTTGGCTTCTCCCCTCTGCCTGCTCCCCAGCCCGGGCTGGTAGATCACAGCACCCAAGGTTGTCCCCTGCAAACACAACTATTTGCTCTGTTGGTGTCTCAGCTGCTTTCCAGGGCTTCTTTTTGGCAATGGGGAGGTACCAGCTGCTCTGCAAAAGGCCATAGCACTGAGATTTCAGGGGCTGAAAGCTTTCTGGGTGTTGTGGAATCAGGGGATGGTGCTGCAGGGATGTGCATGTGGCCTTCTGTTGGGTTGCAGCCCAAAATCACGTTCTTGGAGCACCACATCAGAAGGAGGAGGTAGAAAAAGTCCTCTGGTGCAGCAGGACAGGTTTGCTGCCCTACGTGGTTTATCTGGGTGTCCTGGGAAGCTTGGTATCAGTCCATCTTCTTCCTACAAGTGTTTGATTTGCACCCTCAGTTACCCACCACTGGGCTAGCCTGGAGAGGGGTGAGCACTGAGGGGATTTCTGGCCATATCCGGGTGCAGCACCTACTCACACCCTGCAGGGATTCTTCCAGAGGGACCTCACAGAGCCTGAGTCAGAGATGACAGCAGTGCCTCCCACACTGACATTTTCATCCTTCTGCCTCACTTCCAGGCTGCTCTTCCCAGCTGATCTCAAGTGGTAATTTCTGCTATTTCCAGCAATTTGCCTTACAGAGCTCCTGCAACACCAGTGCTGCATTGCCCTCCATCAGCACCCAGCAGCTGAGGGATGGCCACTGGCAGAAGGCTGTGCTCAGCTGCTGCAGCCCTGGCTAAGTCACTGTGTAGAAAGCAGAGGAATGTGTTTCTGCTGATGTTCTTGCAGGAGAGGAGGATGAGCTGGTTTAGCTCTTTCCATTCGAAAGGGAGGCTGAATGATACCACAGCTTGGTTAGCTGTTCCCTGCAGCTTCTGCTTTATTAGCCAACAGGTGCCTGGGGAGCAGTGGGCAGAGGAAGCCCTTTGCTCTTCCATGGGCTGTCATCTCTGTCAGAGATGATGGGGGCCAGGGGGGTGTTCAGCACAGGTAACCATCCTGCAAAGTTCTTTCCAGTGTCTGCCTTCAGGTGCTGCCCTGTGGCTGGTCTCTTCCAAGTGGTGCTCAGAAGAAAATGCTCAGAGACCTCCCTGGAGTGTCCACACTCCCTGGGCACTCAGAGGGGAGCAGTGAAGCAGAGGCAGGTCAGAAGTCCTTCGTCATGCTGCTCTTGCCTCCTGCCAAAGGAACACAACCCCAGAAGGTCCATGATTCCATGGCTGGAGTAGAGTTCTTCCTACCCAGTGTCCACCACAGCTCATGCTGTTAGTACAAACCAGTGGTATGTGTGCTGTGTATGTGGAATACCAGTTTCCCAGGTTTTTTTCTGGTCACCTGAAAGCCATTGTTGCTCCTTGCTCCTCCACCCCCATCTGTGGTTTTCTGCCAATGCGGAGGGTTAAACCTGGAGCTGTAAAGCTGGTGACAGCCACGAAGAGCTGGTGGAGCAGATGGCCTGTGTGCTCCTGTGCAGCAGCAGGCCACCTCCTTACCTGCTCCGTGGTCTCAGCTGAGCTGGGAGGCTGGTGATCTCCTGTGCCAGGTGTTGCACATCTCACCTGCCAGCTTGCCTCCTTGCTACCCAGGGCTGGTTGTCCAGCCCTGTTCCCTTTGTCTCCTTTATTCCTGAGACCTCAGAGCAGCTTACGTTGTCTCCTGGCTCTGCTACTCCTATCCTTCCTGCCTTTCATGGTGACTCTAGCAGACTTCTTGTTTTGGGGCTGATGCCCTGCTTGTTTGGACAGCCTGGGCTCTGCTCCCGTGCTGCAGGTGAGCGTTGGAAGCAGGATGCTTTCCAGCAGCAGTGGCTGGATTAATCCCCCTCCTCCCCAGTCTCCATACATTTACTTCCCCTGACAGTCTCTCATTAGCATCCCACTGCTGTCCTCCAGCTGCTTCCCCTGTTTACCCCATTTCCAAGACTATGGTAAGACTTTAAGAATCATTTATCTTAAGTAGCAATTACTGTACAAACAAGTTACTAATACTGTGGCTATCAGCTTGCTCTGAACATCAGAGTGTAAGGAATAATCATCTCAGAAGATGGATTGAGATGAGGATTGCTTCAGTTCTGGGAGCCCCCCATCCCCTCCCCACACACACAGTGGTTCCAGGGGTGCCTGTGGGGTACCTGCTCTGAGCAGCTCTCCTGCGTGGGGCTCACGGGCAGAAGGCAGGAACAGCCTGGCAGGAGCAGAGCAGCAACAAATAGGCCAAGTGAGCACCCTGCAGCCCAGGGGATGCAGCTGAGCACCATGTCCCCACACAGACACTGAAGGTTTTGCAAGGCAGCCCAGGAGAGGGGTCAGACAGTGGGTGCCCCAGAGGAGTCTCCTCCCAAACATCACCAGGTGGGGTAACTGAGCCCCAGGAGCTTGGGAGGCTGTGAGACAGCTTGGGCAGGCTGAGGGGCTCCTGCAGCACTGTCTCAGGGAGCAGGACTCATGTACCTGGGTGGGGGTCTGCAGGGGCAAGAAACCAGGCTTCAGAAGTTGTTGGGCAGGACCTGAGGAGGGTGGTGCCCCAGCGTGGTGGATTCCAGGGAAACCTACAAGAAGTGCCAAGCTGCCTGTGAAACGATGCCTTCCTGCAGGAGGGTGAACAGCACAGCCCTCAGCATCTGGTCAGTGGGGAAAACTTCAAAGCTGAAAACAAACCCAGTTCAGTGCCAGCTGCCAGTCCTGCCAGGATAAATCGTGTCTGCACAACCTCAGTCACTGCAGCTCACTTGTGTATGCCAGGCTTCCTGGTGACAACTGGCATGGCAGCATCTCACTGTCCCATCCAGCACCACCCACCACCACTGACCTGAGCCCTGGGGGAGCAGAGGGTTACCCCACACACGCCGGGGAGCAGCCCTGCCCTGCGGAGCCCTCCTGAGCCAGGCTGGCTTGTGCTTTGCTGGGACCCGTTGCCATGGAGTGAACCAGCCCCTGGGACTCGTCAGCCTTGTCTGGCCATGCTGGGTGAAACTAGGAACACTTCAGGGCATGGAAACGTGGCAGGGGCCGGGCTCAGGGAGGGGAGACAGGCAGTGAGGTGGCGGGAGGGCTTTGCCTCACCTGGTGAGGAGGAGATGTGGGACGGGCAGGGTGGAAGCGCCTGGAGGAAGGGCTGGTGTCGGGGCAGGGGGCAGAAACAAAGCCCACGAGACTGATGTGTGCCAGCTTCTCCCCAGCCACCCCTGCAGAGGAGAGAGATGGAGTTTGGCACCGCCAAGCTCTCAGTGCCATGTGGGCAGGGAGGCTCTGCCAGCCACCAGCGGGGCACGTGGTGATGGAGGCTGAGGCACCAGCTCCTCCGGCTGCCCCAGCCCTCCCCGGCGCTGGCACGCCTCACGCCTGGCACAGCCAGCCTGTCCCTGCAGCCCCCTCGGGGAGCACCCCCTGCCTGGCAGCCCACGGAGGGGCCTCGGCAGGGCCCAGGGCGTGCTGGCAGATGCCAGAGTGACGGGGAAGCTTTTCCAGCCCCTTCCCCAGCGCGGGCGTGTTTGAGGCTGGGGTCACGGCGAGGCCATTCCCTGTCACTTCTCCCCGAGCTCTTCCCCCAAACACACAAAGCTGGTTTCAAACGCATTGAAATGAATCACCTCTACTCCACAGACCAACTTTTCCTCCCCCTCGTTCTCCTTTGAAGATATTCACAACATGTTGGACTTATCAAGACTAATTTTAGAGAAAAACAGAAAAAAATATGCAAACTACAGATTCAGGTCCCCGAAGACCAAAACACTGTCTAAGAGCTCTTCTAAGGAGTGCAGATGCAATGAGGCTGCCTTATCTTGGAGTCAGTGCTGGAGTAGAGAGCCACGTAACAAGGGACTATTTCCCATCTGCTGCATAAATCTAAAGTTACTTCAGGCAGAATGAGGAATCAGAAGATACTTCAAAGGCAATTGAGCTCTGTATCTGTGTCAAACCGCAGCTCTAAGCACTCTGTGTTGCCCTCCTATTAAAGATGAACTTTTGTACTCTGTTAGACATCTTAAAAAGCATAAAACATAAGTTCGTTTGCTTTTCAAGTACTCCCACCCCCCTCTCCTCACTCAGCTCCTTTGCAAAATAGGAGTCTGTTAGAATATTTGTGAACAAACAACCCTGGGTTTTCTGCAGAGGTTTCATCTTCCCTGTCAGCACAGGAGGGCTCGGCTGGATGGCTCTGCAGTGCCCCTGCCTTGCCCAGCACCAGGGGGAAATGTTGCTGTGCTGTCAGTGGCACAATGGGACCAGGTATCTGCTTCCCAAGGGCGTGTCCCCAGCATCTTCTGGGCTGAAAACGCAGACATGCCAGGGGAGGTGCAGCTCTGCCCTGCCAGACCTGGAGGGGTTTGCGTGGCAGGAGAGTGGATGTGGCTGACTGACAACATAATCCTCTCCCTTGTGGAGTTTGTGGCTTTCTCAGCATTGTTTTTTTCAAAATGAGTTGAAAGGTGGAGGGGCTTCAGCTGTGCAAAAATTCACCACTTCCTTTGAAGCTAGCACCAAGCCCATGGCCCAGGGTCCTTCCCACGCTGGTCGGTGGCCACGTCACTCTGTGGGGCTCCACACCCCAGTGCCACCAGCACCGTGGGGGATGCTGGCGGGTGGCGGCGGGAGGACAGCGCATGAAGGAAGCCCCTGGCTGGAATCAATTTATGGCATTGAAATAAAACAAAAGGCTTTGCTGATTCCAAAATGCACTGTGCGTTTGCCAGCGGATCAGCTGCCCAGAGCTTGGCCTGGTGTTTCCTGACAGGGCTGTAGCTCTGCTTCTGTAATGAGCAACAGTCTCATCACTGACGGGGCAGCTGGGAGGGGAGATGGCCCCAAAGAGATGCACGTAGCCAGGAGATGGGGAGGGTGCAGGAGTCAAGGCCAGGCAAAGCCTTCAAAACCTCCAGGCTCTGAAGGGAATATTTGTCAGGGGCAGTGGGGAGGAAGGGTGTGAGAAAAGAAGGAGAAAGTGTAAGGAAGAAAGAGAAGAAGACATGGGTAGAGCTTTTTACAGAGAGATCAGAGGCAGGGAGCACAGTGGGAGTAATTAGGGGTTTGTGATTCGGGTGTGAGACAAAAGGAGGGGAGCGTCCGTGGGGGAAGAGGAAACAGAGAACAAGGAGGAATTCAGTCTGGCAGCAGATGGGCAGGCAAACACAGGGAGAGAAGAGCCAGAGGACCAGCAAAGGACGACACAGGTATGGTATAGCAGGCTTGAAAATGGCTGCAACAGTGAATTTCTGCCCTGTCTTCTCTGGAGAAGGTGAAGCTCAGCAGGGATGAGATGAGGTGTCCTATAATGCACACCAGGGCTCAGGGCCAGCCACAGCAGCATCCCTCTCACTTGCATCGTATTTGGGAGAGTAGAGGCTGGGTGGTGGTGGGGTGCAGCTGGCAGAAGTCCTGGAAAGGAGGAGCACAAAAGAGATGAGCTTTCAAATCAGGAAAGAAAATAATGCTATGAAAACAGTCATGTGTGGTTTCTGTTTCTTAGCTGGAGCTGCTGCCCGCAGGGCTGCACAGAGCCAGAGATGGGAGCAGGATTAGGGCAGGTTTGTACAGACCCTGGGAGCTGCCCAAGTTTGGGAGCACCTCCTGTGCCATGCTTGCACCTTGCCCTGAGCAGCTCAAGGTCTGTGGGCACAGTACTGACAAGATGTGTCTTCTCCTCCTGCATTTTCCTGCCTTGTGCCTCAGGGGCATGGGTCTGGCCCCCAAGGGATATGGGGATCCATGTGCTGAAGGAGGTTCTGGAGGGACCTATTCCCATCCTGCAGGAAGACCCGTGCCAGCAGTGACTCCTCTTGGGTTAGATCACTCTTAGATGGAGCTCTGCAAACACCTTTGCTAGTGCAGGCTGATGCTGGTGCACCTCTGAGGAGGGCATTGCAGGCTGACTGCACAGGTTTGGAAACCTCTATCAGATCAGCCCTTCCCTCCTGACTTGTTAGCAATTTACAAACCCCTCTCTAATTTTCATTATTGGCAGCAAATGAGCAGTTGAGAGAAACAATTTTCTAGCCAACTCGGTGGATGGATTTGGCCTGGACTGCTGCCTGCTCGTGGCGTGTGTTTTCCCAGTCCCTTTCCAACCTGTGACGTGTCATCCCAGGCTGCAGCTGCCTGCCCAGCCTGTCTCAGAGGAAGCAGTGGTGCAGCTCCAGCCCAGGACCAGCCCAGAGCCAGCTGGGCTCTGCATGGCACGCAGGCTGGCGGTGCCCAGTGCAGGAAGCCCACAGCAATCCACAGGAGAGGGGCACCCAAAGACCTCTGGCAAAGCTGTCCTCCAGAAACACATCCCCTCTCACTTCCAGCTCCAGCCCTTCATCACCCCACACCCAGCAGGGCTGCACAGATCCCCACCACATCCCTCTCATCCTTCCTGGGCTGAGCAGCCCTAATCCATTCAGCCTCCCTGTGCACTGTCTCTCCCACTCCTCCACCTCTCTTCTTTGGCACAGTTTCTATTTGTAAGACATTGTTTTCTGGGTGCAAAGGCCAGAAGTGCCCCTGCTGTCCAACTCACAGGAGCTGTATCAAAGTTTCTCTGTTGTTTTCAACACTTTTCTCAATAACTTTGCTTTTTTCTTGCTGGGTGGAGTTTCAAGGTGCTGTCAGGGAGCTCCACGTGGCTGCAAGATCCTTTCAGTGTGGCTGTTGCTAATTTGGAGACCATTATCATGTATATTTTGGGTTTCTTTTCCATCTGAATTGGTCTGTGTCTTTTTGCATGGACTCAGCATGTCATTATCTCCCAGCCAGTCACAATTTTGACTTATTTTTGCAGTTCTTCATGATTACTTTCAGATCTGAACATTTTTAATAGATTTGCATTGCTGTCTCAGCTTTTGCCACCTTTTCTGGGTGTTACAAACATGCTAACAAGCCTAAAGCCCTGAGACAATTAACTCCTCATCATGAAAACTGGACATCTATCCCTAGCTTTTGCTTTCTGTCCTTTAAGCTGGCTATCAGTCCACAGGACTGACCCATGGCACCTCAGCATCTACAAGAATCTTTGCTGAGCTACCTTAGACACAGTCTATTAAGATCCAAGTACATGATGTTGACCATGTAGTCTTCTCCACATCCTTTTCATCCTTTTTTTAAGATCTCACCCAGGTCTGAGAGGACCCTGGCTCCCTTTTCCAGAAAATCTCAGGGCACTTTCTTAATAAATAACATTTATCCAGGTGTTTCTTGAGTCTGTTCCTCAAGCTTAGACTCATGCTTTGCCCTGGTTGCTTGGTGTTGCATTCAGACCCACTGACCATTTGCTGTCTGAACGACCACAGAAATTTTTGGATTGGTGTCACACCTGTCACCTCCCACTCCGATTTAAGATACACATTGGAGTTTGTAGCTGCTCTGATTCTTCTCAGTATCTTGTCTGAGTCCCACCTAGTCCTGGTTCTTTGTGACTTTTCAGGCACTCACTTTGCTCTGACACCTCCTCTGACACCTCTCTTCGTGGCAGTTTCTCAGGTATATCCCCTGGAAAAGCCCTTGTGCTGTGGGAACCTCCTTGATCACAGACATGCAAAATGCCACTGCAAAGGTTTAATTTTATTTCTCCGTGGAGCCTCCTGTCCTCCTTGACATCTATGAGACATGAGTGACTCCTGACAATCTGGCCTCCTAAAACGTGGAAAAACTCCCATTGTCGTCTTTGAAGATGCTAGAAAGTTGCTCTTCAAAATATTTCATCTGCTTCATTATGGTTTGGCACTTAATTAGCCAGGGTCTGGGCACGTTTCTGTTTCCTGCATTTGGACACTGCTTCCTTTTTGTTTCTGAAAATCTGGTTCACTGTGCAGGTGAACCGCAGTAGACTTATAATGCTTTTGTTGTGCTGTTTCTCCAGCTGAATATACAGCTGATGGCAATGCAGAGGTTTTACAAATTTTTAAACACTACTTACTTTTTTGCCAAGTAGCCCAGTGCTGCCCTAAAAGTAGAGTTCATCATCTGGGAAGACAGCAGAGGCAGTTATGGACTAACAAGCGTGACCAAGACCCCAAAATGGATTTACCTCATTTGAGAGGCTTTTCCATTAATTTGTTTCACTCCAGGCAAATTATATGTGCCTCTCAAATCAGGCTTAGTGACGATCTTAGTCACAAACAATTGGTCTCAAACCTTGGAGATCAAGGGTAGTTGATATCTCTTTTTTCCTCTAATCTAATTTGATTCCCAATAGTCTGTGGCTAATGTGGGCACACAATGCACCAGAGTGTTTGCAGCAGAGGCAGGGACAGCTGAGGTGGTGTTAAGATCTTCCTTACAGTGTTATCCACAGCCAGGGCTGTTGCCAGCACTGCTGGGAGGATCTGGGGAGTGGAGCACCACAGAGACCTCGGCCTGACCCAGCCAGGGTCAAGAAAGGAGATCATGATCTTTTAAATATGGAAAGGGATTATCTGATTTCGGTGACAATTCTGTTAGCACAGAAAATCTGCATAAACTCCCTGTGACCACGGTGACACGGAAAATTAAGAGATTCATAAGCACACAAAGGGGAATGGTTTCCCAAGCAGGGAGAAGGGGACAAAGAGGCTTGGGATTAATACCACAGTGAAGGATCAAGGCAGGACTGAGCCTGGTGTTGGAAAAGCAGGACTGCATCACGAGTCCTCACGCGGCCAGAATAACAGCATCCCTCAGAGAAGCCAAAAAGAATGGTCCAACACTGCCTGCGAGCATCTGTCAGGTCCTGCTGATCACCTCCAGGGCCAGAAACTATTTTTCTCCTTAATAATTTTTTCCCCTCCCCCCTCATGACTCAGTCTCTTGATTCTCTTCCCTGCAGGAGCACTGAAACAGTTGGAATGATGTACAGGATAAGACCAGCAAGGCCTGACACGTGTCACTGTGACCAAGGTCAGAAAGGAAGTTGCCCAAGCCCCAGAAGCAGGGATGCTGTGATTCTCCCACTGTACTGTAGGGTTTGTCCATTTTCTCCTAGGAGGAGCTGGAATTTTCCCCAGAGAGATTGCCTACTGTCAGTTCTCTTCCTTGATACCTGTCTAGCATTACAAAAGCATCCTGTCTTTACCCTGATATTTTCAAATCTCAGGAATGAACAGTTAATGTGGTTTTGCAGCAGATATCCGTGATTCCCATGATTGTGGGGAGCTGGCACTGACACGTGGTCCAGTCTCTCCTTGACCCCTGGTCCAGGTACATTCTTCTCTTCTAACAGGGTAGTTTTTCATGTAGGAACCTTTTGATGAGAGGAAATGACTTTAAGGGACCTGGAAACAATCAGAGTGGACAAGAAGATGTGACAAGTCACAGCCAAAGGTGGTGTAGGGTCGAGCTGCAGTCAGTGGCCTTAGGGATAGTTTCTGCAGTCCAAGGTGTTGAAGATGTTTAAGGCCTAAAGAAAAGTTGCCACTGATGAAGCTTGAAAAGTACAGGACTTAGCTGGGCACACTGAATTTGCAGCCAACTCCTGTCTGCATCCCACATCCTCATTAGACACGACAATAAGCACACAAGACTAGAAAGGATCACCTTGATACTGCTGGGGAAGCCTTGCCCAGGGAAATCAGAGTAACCCAGAGACTGACTCTATCTAAAAGAGTCTGCACCAAGCACAGGACAAGACCACAGATCGTGCCCATGGAGATCACGAGAAGCCAGGGAACTCCTGAACCTTTATCCTCCATGAGTATGGTCCAGGCATGGAGCTGCTGTTCTGGAAAGGGTCCCACAGGGCTTTGTGGAGCTGATCTAAAGCAGCTTTGTGCCAGCCACAACCTGCAAAGGCCTCTGATGGAGGCAGTCTGAGAGGGGGACGAGGCAGGTCCTTGGCACATGGGGAGGATGTGTTGCAATTCAGCACAGCACAGCTGAGTGGTTCTTTTTAAAGTCTTTAAATTTATCAGCACCCACATCCTAGCAAATGATACCAAACCAGCAGAGAGCAGCTCTGCCAGGAGAATATAGGTGGCTGTGGGGGCTCTTATCAGCCTTGCTCACAGTCACAGTCCATAAGCAGTGGTGGGTCTTGGCAGAAGATGTGTCAGCACTGTTGCCTTCCAAGTGTGTCCTGGTACTCGTGTCCTGGCACAAACTGCAGAGCCTGAGGGATGGACATGGAGCTACCAGCCTGGCAGAAGTGGTCCATTGTGGAATCCATCCTGGACCACCCTTGAGAGGCAAAGCACCTGGAATTGATGCAGTGGCCTGGTGAGGGCTGTCCCTTTGCCTTTGCCACTCTGAGTGGCACTGCTCAGCCCTCTGCAAGATCCCCATGGGGCACCAGCAGCCATGGAGGGCCCAGAACCTGCACGAGGACCCGCTGGTCTTGTCTGATAACCAGCAGAGGGAGGATGCACACAAGAGAGATATAATTAATTAATTGCAACTTTCCCAGCCTTCAGACGTGGGCTTCTATTGATCTCAGTTTTATCTGGAGTAATACAGACAATTAGGAGGGAACACAGCAGCAGAAGTTAATTACCAATGGAATGGAAACTGTGTCTTTCAATTTATTAAACTTTTATCAGAAAGCAGCACTGCTGCAGAAGCACTGGGGGAGGTGCTGTGCCTGCAGAACACCCCCCACTCTTGACAATCAATAGTAAATGAGCAGGGCCAAGGCTCCTGTGCCAAACGCCAGGGAGCTGAGCCCTCGGAGGGGAGCATCTGGGCTGCTGGATGGCAGCACTCACTCCCAGCAGGGGCCTGGGAGCTGCTGCCCAGCCCTGCCTGCACCCTGCTGTGCCAGCAGCTCTCACAGGCAGGAGCAGCTGGGCAGGTGCCAGGGTCAGCTCACTGCCATTCCTGTGCCAGGCCCCTGGGCAAGGCAGCCCTGCCCTCCAGGGTGCCAGCAGCACACCCAGTGCTGGGGGCAGGGGAGGCAGCACAGGCTGCCTGGGGGGGAACAGCCCCCCCCAGCTGGGGAGGACAGAGCACCTTGCTGGTCGTAGCTGGGTTTAGACTAGTTCTTGGAGGTGGGTTTCGAGGAGCCTCGGGACACATCCCCCCTGGGAGCCTTGCCCAGATGTGCATTGCCCCCGATGGGGGCAGCCAGGAGGGCTGCAGCTTCTGCCCCTTAGCACCACGCTCCAGGGACCTCCCTTGGCTTGGATGCCAGGCAATGACCAGGGATGATCCTCCCTTCTTTCTCTCCTCCTGCCCAGCTTCATCCTGCCCTCTCCTCTGCTCCCTCCCGTGCACACCCTGGCCCCAGGCCAGCTGGGGGAACGCCAGGCTGCACCCCTGCATCCCCTCCAGAGACCCTCTGCACCGCTGCCAGCCGGGTCCCCAGGCAGCCTGCACAGCCTTGGTGCAGCTCCTTAGGAAGCCCCAGGCAGCCTGCACAGCCTTGGTGCAGCTCCTCAGGAAGCCCCGTGGGTCAAAGCTGGCCCCTGCTCCCGTGCCAGCAGGCAGTGTGCCTGCAGTGACCCTCTGCCACCCACTGCCCCTGTGGCACACAGCCCCGAGCATCCCCCAGAGCCAGCCTGGGCAGCAGGGAGCAGCAGCTGGCTCAGAGCCTGAGCTCCCTCTGCTCTTTCTGCAAAACACAGGAGAAAATGGTTAGTTAAATATTGCATAATTCTCCGAGGGTGGTGGACAAAATGAGGTGACATAAGGATGTGGCTTGGACCTGTTTTCAGCCACACGAGCCTACAAAGTGCTGTGCCTCTCTCCTCATCTTCAGACCTGTCTCCTGCCTGCCAAAAGTGCTCCCACCTGCCTGCTGTCCTCTCCTGGCCTGCCTTCAAGCTCTCCTCACAGACCTCCAGTGAACTCCCACATCAGTGAGTGTGTAAACGAGTCTCTGCTGATCCTGTGGGAGCAGTAATCAGGTTGCTGGTTTGTTCTTCCTCCCTCCCCAACCCTCCCAAACACTGTGGTTGCCTTCGCAGAGCTGGAGTTGTCCAGTTGTCCTTAAGACCTCACCTACATCCTCCCAACACCCCCGGGTCATCGGGGCTGCACAGATGGGGGTCTGGTCTCCCAGCATCAGTCACATTGCTGAGGGGCTTGTCCAGTTGAGTTTTGAAAGCCTCCAAGGACAGTGATCCCCGAAGCTCCCTGAGCACCTTGCTGGGGCTGCACCACTCTTCAGGGAAGAGGTTTTTGGTTATGTCCTGTCAAGCTGGATGCTGTCCTTGTGTACCCCTGCTCTTCCACCTCTAGCTGTTCCTGTTTTGAAACCTCTGTTTGAGGCAGTGGAAGATGCAGCTGGGTCTCACCCATCTCTCCTTCTTGAGGCTGGGCAGATGGTCTCTTTTCTACGTCCTGTGCTCCAGATTCTGATCATCCTGGTGGCCTCTCTCACACAGCAGGGTGGGCAAAACGGGGCACTGGGCTCAGTGTGGCTCCTGTGCTGCGGAGCAGAGTGAACAACAACTTTCTTTAGCATGTCAGGTGGGTTTTTGTCTAATGTAGCCCCTCTGAGGACAGCCTTCATCACTGCATTGCTGGCTCAGTCTGACCTCACCTGACCCACGTAGCCTTGACCAAACTGGAGATCTCTGTGTCACAAGAAGTCTTTTCTGGTCCTTTAAGAGTACACCGATTGCTCACATCCCAGAATGGATCCAGCTGGTAACTTCTCTTCAGGATGAAAAATCACTGTTTATGTGCACATAGAGAGTTCAGTTTCCTTAAGATTCTTTTTTGAAGCATCATGTCAAAAGATTTTGACATGGTTCCACTAACTGCCTCACTGAGGTCATAGGTTTAGGATTCATGGTCCTGCTCTTAATATGAGGTGACACTGCCCCGGCTGTGAAGGGAAAGGCACTCTGGAATACATCACTTGGTGAGTGTGCATGCCAGCAGAAATTAAGCAATTATCAGCACAACCAGCACTTGGACAGGATACAGGTTCTGAAGCCCTGGTAGGGTGGGCACAAGCCAATTAGTCATGCTTAAATACTGGGGAGATTGCTGGACCCCCGAGCCTCAGAGAGCTCGAAGGCTCAGTTCTGCCCTGCTAGTGAACTAATTTGCAGGAAAAGAGGGGAGGAGACATTTTCTCAAGGTGACACAGATGTTCTTGGAGGCTATGTGGAATTAATATCATGAGATACCCACCCGATTAACCCCTTCAGCCCTGATCAGCCCTACACGGGGATTCCCAGGTGAAGCAAACGTGAAGCACACAAAGTAAACAATCTGCAGCCATAGAGACCTGCAGAATGCAGCTGTCTGGGGTGGCTCTCAGCCACTTCCAGAGAGGCTGCAGTGCTGTCTGTAGCAGAGAAACCCAGCTCTGGAGCCCGGGGGGAGGCAGAGCAGGGGGTGTGCCCTGAGCACCCTGCTGAAGCCAGTGCCAGGCTCTGCAGCAGGTCACCCACACCCCCTCCCGGGTCTGGGGTGGGGCCCTGGCTGTGTGCCCCAGGCAGCTCCAGCCTGGGTGTCACGTTCCTTGCCTGCCACACTGGCAAAAGCTTTTACCAGCTCTTCCTGGGGAATCTGCCCAGCAGCTCTGTCCCTCCTGACCCAACGTGGGCTGGGGCATCTCTCACTTACGTGTCACTCAGCACATCCTCCTGCTCGCCCATGAGTCCCAAATTCGGTCTGATTTCACCCTGATTACTTTCCACTCTACTTGAGAGAATTAATTAATCTCCAGCTCTGCTCTGGTTTTTTATTTTTTTTTTCCCCAATCAATGAGAGGAGGAAGGAAAGGGTGGTGTACCTGTCATTAATCATCATTAAATTAGTGACTCCAGAATTAGCTCACCATGAAAGCCAGCACTGGTGCAACAGCAGAGCTCTGCTGCCTCACCGTACAGCGAGACCTGGCCCTCTGCAAAGCTCCTGCAGCGAGCAGCTGGGGTCTGAGGGAGGAGTGGCCCACGTGTGGACACTGCATGAGGGGAGGGAGGCAGAACTTTGGTGTCAGAGGAATTGTAGAATCATCACAGGCTCATAGAATGGCTGAGGTTGGAAGGAAGCCCAGAGATCATCTCATACAACCCCCCCGCCATGGGCAGGGACACCTCTCAACTAGACCAGGTTGCTCAAGGCCTCATCCAGCCTGGCCTTGAACACCTCCAGGGAGGGGCATCCACAGACTCCCTAGGCAATCTTGTCCAGAGTCTCACCACCCTCATACTGAAGAACTTCTTCCTAAGATCCAGTCTAAACCTGCTCTCCTTCAGTTTAAACCATTTCCCCTTGTCCTGTCTCTGGACACTCTTGTGAAAAGTTCCTCTCCAGCCTTCCTGCTGCACTCCACCATAGCAAAGCAGGTACCTGCAGCTCCAGCTGCCTCAAGCTGACACTCAAGCCAATCCAGAGCTCCACGGGCAGCGACCAGCACCACCCACAGCCCCCTGGAGTCTGCCAGCCTGACTCACTGCTGGCTCCGTGCTTGAGTGACCACATAGAAGATTTCCTTTCTGCTCTGCACACCTCGTGGCTTCCATGTGCCCAGGGAAGACAACGGATTAGAAAGGAGCTTTGCCACACACCCTGCATCCTTCCATGGGAATCAAGTGATGCTGTGCTCTGTCCTCACTCTTGCCTTCCTGGTGTCCCTTCACCCATCCTGTCCACCCTGATCTTTGGCCCACAGCAGGAGGCTGAGCTGTGATGGTGGGAGCACGTGGAGAAAGGGCTGGTGGGGTCAGGAGAAGGAGAGCACGTCCTCCTGTGGCAGTGGCTGACCAGCACACAGTGGTTTGTATGAGGAGATGCATTTGAAGACAATTATATCTATACTTGCACTGCATGTTTTGTTCCCCTGGGCACATTTTAGTTCCTGGTCCTTGTACCTCTTGAGCAACCAGCACCTGCTTTCCCTTACACAGAGATGCTCTGATTGTGCTGTGGGGCAAAGCAACGGTGCTGAGACAGGGTTGTCCTGGGACAGCGGGTCTCAGATCACACCTCTGTGGACCTGTTGTCTAAGTGACACTTCACCTGGTGTAAGGCATCCACCTGGGCTTGGAGGAATTGTGTTTGCCTTCCCTTGACAAAGTCAGTCGTGTCTGACCCTCACCAGTGTGTCTGCACACAGCAGCCTGGCGCAGGCATCACCTGCTCTCCATGTTCACCCCACCAACACCTCTCTCCAAGGCTGTGAGAGCTGGTGGCCACATCACATCTTCGCCAGGACCTGGACACACGGGCAGGGAGGTCACCCCCCGTGCAGCACCCCTGGCTCACACAGACACCACATTTACCCTGCCAGCCACGGCTAACGCCACCTTTGCCTGCTGCAAGCCCCAACCCTCTTCCAAGGACATTGCTCCTCAGGATGCAGCCCCTGCCTGATGACTGTGACCTACCCTCCTCAGCCTTTGATGTGTGCCCTTGCTTCTGGCCTTGTTAAAATGCCTGTTTCTGAGAGGAGCCCAGCGTGCCAGGACACAATGCTCACCATCATCCCTGCCCACTCGTCCTGCTCCCTCTGGCTCCCTGCAAACCCTGCCCCTCACCCAGGGGGCACGCAGGGCAGGCACCCAGCAGCAGCCAGGGCCTGCAGTGCCCGTGCTGAGGAGGCACATTGGCTCCTGTGATGCCCCAAAGCACTTCATTAGTACATCAGAAAAGGACAGGAAAACAATGCCAAGGTTCTCATTGGCCAGCACTTTGGGGAGGATTTGCTGTCCCCCCTGGCTGTGCCATCTCTGGAGCATATCCCATCACCCAGCTCTGCTGCAGACACTGCTCTGAGCCTTTCTGGGGGACTCTCTTTCCAGCTGGCCCCCCCTGCTTTGAAATCCCCCTAACGTGGCACATACAAGGACCCTGCTGTGTCCTTGGGGCTGCAGGTTTAACCCCTCAGGGACTGCTGGATGCTTCCCACGCCTTCCTCTCTTCCTAAGTCCATCCCCCTTCTCCTGGGGACCCTATCCCTCCCCTGTGACAGCTCTGCTCAGATTGCCAATCCCAGTCCTGTTGGGCATCATCAGTTTGGAAAAATCTTCTACCAGAACCTGCTCCTTTTACATTTGCAACGCTCATGTTGCTGCTGACACTGGGAGACCACGTCAGGGCATCCCCAGTGCTGTTGGAGTGATAGTCAGGGCAGAAAGAGCAAAGGGCACATGGGAAATGTCCTGTGGGGCTGGAAACCTGGCTCCTGAGGCTGACGTTAGATTTCCTCTCCAAGATTTGTCAACAGCCATCAAGACATGCTCTCCTCAGCCTGTCAGTTGGCAAAGCAGCCAGAAATAAGGCAGGACAATGAACTGTGGGTTGGCTGCAGAAATACCTGTGCCAAACACACCCACTCTCAGGGGCACATTTTCTCATGGTGTAACACTTAGGAAAAAAAACGCCAACAACTCTTTTTTGAGTTCAAAAAAAAACCCCAAAAAGCCCTCTTGGCTGTGAGGACCAGCCCTCCCCCAGACCCAGAGGAGGGAGCTGAGCTTCAAAGCCTGTTCAAAACTTAAAAAACCAACCCCGCTTCCCCTGCTTTGCAAATTGCCAAAAAAACTCACAAACCCTTAGTCAAGGCACAAAGGGTTTGGGGCCAGTGTAATGGTTTGAAACCTGCTGCCCCTGGTGGGTGGAGATCTGAAACCCTAAACCAGGTACAGGCCTGAATGAAAGGGGCGTACCCCTGTCCTATTCCCACTCCCCTTTTCCTGTCCTCGGGACTTCCTGCCAAGGTCTATAAAAGGGGTGAGAAAGGCACGACTCTGCCTCTTGCTCTTCTTCCTCTTGCTCCTTTGACCTTGTACCTGGGCACAC
>NW_008587847.1:20660-28171 GCF_000691845.1 Merops nubicus
GGGGAGCCTCAGCACAGCATTTGGGTTTTGTATATTTGGAAGTTTAATCTTCCTTGCCTTGTTGTTCCTACAACCCCCCTTCCCTGTTAAACCCCTGCCCTTCTTCCTTTCTGTACCCTGTTAAACCCCTTCCCTTCTTCTTTCTGATCCCTGTTAAATAATATATTTCATTTTGTTAATTTTCAATTTGGTGCAAGGTTTTCATTCCCCCTGCCTTCCTTATTTACCTCTCTATCTGGGAAACTGAGGGATAAGGGAGGTGGGACACAATTCTGCCTTCTAACCGGGACAGAACAGCCAGCAAAGCACCAGGACCTACTCGTCTTTCCCACACAGCAGCAGCCTGGGCAGGCTGCTCTGCAGATGGGCAAGGATCCCCTGCCTAGGGAGTGCCAACCTCCCGGCAGCCTCCCCGGGGAGAAGGGCTCCAGTGCCCTGGTTTGGGTAGAACAGACCTGATTCTGTTCAGTGATTTTACTTTCCAGATAAAGCTTCCTCTGATTAGCTGCACAGTTTGAAGTTAGCAGCAGGTTTTCACAGACTGTCTGCTTCTAGCAGTGGTAGCACTCCATGGTTAGAGTTACTGCCAGGGATGGCTGAGCAGAGCAAGGCCACTGCTATGCCCCTGTACCACAAGGAGGGGGGCAAAAAGTAAAACCACACCTGCAGGGAGGAGTGGGCAGGATAAGTGACCCTAAGATCCACCAGTGGGGTGTTCCATCCCATGTTTGGCATATTCAGTATAACAGCTGAAGGATCATGAGCATCAAGCCCCTTCTGGCTCCCTTCCACCTTATTCCTCACTTCTGCTGCTCCTGCTGCATCTGAGGAGGATTTCATCCATCCTTCCTTTGATCCCGAGCCCTGTGCCCCTGAGCCAAGTTCCAAAATCCAGCTCCTGGACCCAGGACTCTGTGGCTGAGTCCAGCCTGGGACTTTCCCCCAGAGCCTCCTCCCCAGCATTGGGGTGACAGTGACACCAGGGGGAGTTTGTCTTGGCTCGATACCGGCTTTGTGTGTGTTTGCACATATCCCATTTTATTATTATCACTATTAGTAGCAGTAGTAGTATTTTCATTAAAGCTGTTTTACTTTTCTTTCCTAATCACTAAGTCTCTCTCCCTTATTCCCATTCTCTCCCCCTTTGGGGCTGGGGGGGGTGGGTGGGGGTTAACAGTGAGCATCCGTTACAGGTCTGGGGGCAGCTCTGACCCTAAACTATGATGAGTGTGTTAAATAACCAAAAAAAACAAATAAACAAACCAATCCTGCCTCTGGTGCAGTTCCTGAAATGAGGGCTGAGGGAGCTCAAAGGCTGAAGGAGATGATGGGAGCCATTCGGTGAAGACTCACATCCACGGGCCATTCCTGTCTATGGGATCACAGTGACTCCCCTCTGTGCCCACTAACTGGAAGCTGTGGTGTGTGAGGGCTGCTGCTGACACCCAAAACCACTGCCACTGCCAGGGACCCAGACAAACCAGTGTGGCTCCATTCTTGCTTTGCTGAGCCAGCCTGGAGCTGAACTGGCCAAGCCAGTGTGCTCCTTTCCACAAGCCCCTTCCCCCGGGAAGCCTCTTGCTTGCACCCCAGCCACATTTCCCACGACTCAAGGTGTTATTAAAATGATCAGGAGCATGAATTACTAATGGCACCTTGAAGCTGCTCTCTGTGCTGGCCCACATCCCTCCTGCTGCCTGAGCAGCTCTGTGCTGCCCAGGAGCCACGCACGGTGCAGTCACAGCAGCCTCCTGCCACCAGAGAGGAACAGCTGGCAGAGGTTTTGCTGGTGAAACACAGCTCCAAATGAATGGCTAAAAATGGTTCATGGAAGACTATTTCCAGCCACTCCACCCAGCCAGAGCTGGCTCTGCTCCCTGCCTGTTGTCCCTGCAGAGGAGGCATCTGCTTCTGTCGCGGGAGGGTTGTTGTGTAGAGAAAGAAGCAGTGAGGACAGCAGCTGGCTGAGAAGGTTTGGGAGAGCCAGAAAAGGGGCTGAAGCCAGGTGCCTCAGTGCTCATGCACCAGACACAGCCAGGGGACGTCAAGCAGGGCTCCAGACAGCACCCCTGGCACAGCCCATCCAGGCTGGGAGGTGTGTGCAGGCACCAGCCCCATCCTCCGCTGGCCTCCCACGTCCTTCCCTCACACGAGCTCCACGCTGGCCCCTTGATGCTGTCAAGCCCTGGGATCCACAAGGAAAGCAAGTCCCAGCGAAGCCTTTCCCCAGCAGCTCACTCATGCAGGGGGCTCATCAGAATGCAGAGCAGCCTTTACTTCTGCCCAGCTTACAGTAAGCACTTGTCAGACACTTCTATAATCCCAGGTATAATAAACCTTGCCTGACTCCCTGATTCCTGTATCTGTCATGTGAGCTGGCTGTGCTTGGGGAAAGCACTTTGCATGCAGATTATTTATCTGTCCTCAGTCTGATCCAGATAACACCCCTCCAAGCACAATCAGACAGCAACAGCTCCTCCTTCCAGAGCCTGGGTTTGGGGCAGTGGAGTGAGAGTTTGCACTCACATGGGTCATCCCATGAAGAACCACGTGCAGTCAGCTTCAAATCTCCTCATGTATGTAGAGGACCACAGCATCTCTGCAGGTGTCTGGGGTTGTCCAAACAGCAGGGATGAGCCATCAGAGGGCAGTGAAGTGCACTGGTGCAACTTATCACTAGCACTCGTGAAGGAGGAGATGTCTAGCTGAGATGGATGCCCTGGAGTGCTTGTCTCCAGTCCTGCCAGCTTTCCCTCGGGGTGGATGTCCTGCTGGCGATACCCCTCTGCTCCCCACCTGCACACACCCTGCAGAGCTGGAGGAGAAAGGATCAGGATCGCCTCTGCTAAGAGTTCTGCTGAGGCAGAAAGGAAAAACACCACCTTGGAGATGCCAGAAGCACAGGAGCCCTCAGCAGAGCAGCCCTGGGGGCTGAGGGACAGCCACTGGCAGCAGGTTTGGTTAGAAACCAAGCAGCATCCAAAGCAAAGTGTGATATTTAATGAAGAGTGAGGGGACGCAGCGCAGCCCGAGGGCCAGGCTGCCAGCTCTGCAGCAGCACGAGGGAACATTCCCCACCCTTGGGCACAGCCTCGGGCACACGGGGCATACAGAAGGTCACAGCTGCCACTCAGCACACATCTGGACCTCAGAGGCACAGGGAAATGCTGCTGCCCCAAATGACACGGACAGTCTATGACCCTAAGTCTCCCAGAAACTGGGAACCGCTCCCCAGTGTCACCCTGGGGGTGCTGCTGGAGCCCCAGATCTCTTCCAGACCTCCAAATCAGGCCTGGCTTAAAACCCATTACTGGTTTTAGTTTCTCATTCTCAGCATTTGATGTCCAAACTAACAGCTGCCTTTTGATAATTTGGGCTCTTCCTTCACCATGAGCAAAAATAGACTTGTTTTAGGCAAGAAGCTGTTTTACTGTTAATGCCATTACTTGAAAAAGTGGGGCTTTAAAAAATACATCTTTATCAGAGGATCTAAAGGAAAGGGAGCATCCCCTGATTCTCCTCTGAAAGAAGGGCATGGCCAAGGAGGGAACAATGATTTTGCTGTTGAGGAGCCATGTCTCAAAGAAAAGTCAAGCCGTGACCACGGCAGGGCTGCAGACAACAGTCTCTCACCTCCAAACCCAACCCACCAAGCGACTGGGCTGCTGGAAGAGAGGCTTGCGTGTCACACTCCGAGCTAGCAAGGTCCCAGAGGAGCAGGGGGATGTTCATCTCCTGGAAGAACAACATCGTGGGCAGAGTTTCTTGGTCTCTAAATCTCTAAAAAGGAGATTTTTCTCTCCCTGTCTGTCTATCCAGTGCATGCAGCACTCGGGGTCTGCAGCAGAACCCCTTTAACACAGCAGACACAAGTGCAGGTGGCTCCTCTGCTGATTCCCAACCTCCTCATTGTGGGATTTCTGGCTGCAGTATTTATTGTCAGTGGGAAACATCCCCATGCTGGATCCAACAGCTGAGAGAGGCGAGGTGATGGCAGGTCCCTGTCCCTGTCCCTAGCCAGCAGTGAGGCTGAAGATGTGAGTTCCCAGCAGGCACACACACCCCAGGTACATCTGCACTTTATACACACCATGTAGCTGGCTGGCCACACAGGTCACAGGCAGACACCTAGAGCACCCACACTAACATTAGCAGCACTAATGGCCTCATCCTCCTGCCCTCCCTGGCTCAGCAGGATGCAAAACCACCAGTGAGAATAAATATAGACACACACATGGACGTGTGCAATGAGGGATCCCCCAGCAGCTGGGCTCACACCCACAGTTTACCCACAATAAATCTAACAATTCTTTTCCCCTGCAGCCCATGATGGGTCTCACACCCCCAGGCAGCAAAAAAGGGTGTCTCCAAAAGGTGACCTGGTCCAAAAGGTGACCTGGGGAGCTGCTCACGGCGATGGGTTTCACACCTCAGCGCTGGGGCTGATGGCTCTGCTGGGACAGCCCTGGGAGGGGGCCTGGACAAGGTGGTTGTTCCCAGGGTATTGTTTGCTCTTCCTTCTCTCCCATTTTCTCTTTGTGATCCTTCATGGGTGTGCAGATAGGCTTTTATTGTATATGGTCATCTCTGTGACTGATACTTCCATCTTAACCCCTCTGGGAGCCCAGGA
Source organism: Merops nubicus (assembly GCF_000691845.1). Classification (NCBI taxonomy): domain Eukaryota; kingdom Metazoa; phylum Chordata; class Aves; order Coraciiformes; family Meropidae; genus Merops; species Merops nubicus. The sequence goes on from NW_008587847.1 coordinate 25,291, forward strand.
ACGTAGGAGGGACCACCTTGGGCAGAGCCTTTCCAGCACAGAGTGCAGGCAGGGTGCAGGCAGATGCCATCCTCAGATTCAGGCTCAGCAGCAGATTTTTGGCAGTCCAGGAGAGTCCTTTCCCCCGTGAGTGATTTCCAAGCTATGTGTGCCCATCTGATGGAAGGTCTTTCCTCAGAGTCTCAGCACTGGGAAATGCTCTCGGTGCCATGCCCAGCAGGATGAGCACCATGGGCTGTCTGAGCCCTGCAGGGATGTGGCTGGTGCTTTGTATGGGCCTGAAGAGTAGTTTCTTGCCCAGTTTGCCCAGCTCTTCCTTCCAGTGGTCTGCAAAGCCTGTTTGCCACCAGCCCTAGCTCCTGGCGTGCACACACAGAGACAGAGCTTGCATTCAGGGAAGATGTCCTGTCTAGCACAAGGTATGGAACTGTCACTCCTTCCCTTTCTGATCAAGCACCTAACTAAAACTTTGTAGGGAGGTGACATGCCTGGATCTGAAGGCAGCAGCTAGAGGGAAAGGAAGGAGGGTCTGTGCCCGTGTCCCTGCGGGCAAGGGACCAACACACGGCGGTACAGGAGCTCGCTGCCATCAACCACGAGCCTTTAGCAGAGGCTGCTGAGTATTTAAATCATTAATTACGATTAATGAAATGCATTTTTGCAGTTTATCTAAGTGCATGTTCCAAAACAGAAACCCAGTCCTTAATTAGTGAGTGAGACAGTCTGAAGGGCTCGGTGAAATCCCCTCGGAAGCCCCAGCTAGGCACATCAGCAGGGAGGGATATGGCCCTACCCAGGGGATGCTACCCCAGAGCAGGACAGGTGACATCTGAGAAGAGATACAGACACACACTCCCACCAATATGGGCTTTTGGAGGATTAGAGAGGTCTGTCCAGTTCAGGACTGAGGGTGGGAGACACAACCTGCTAATCATCTTGTGCTGTTGAGGCCAATGAGAGGCTCCGTTTGGCTTCCCCAAATAAATTAATTTTAAAAGCTCAGGGATTACTGGAAGGATTAGTGCTCCCTAGAAATGCCACTGCCTGATCTGCCCATCCTGAGGCTCCTGAAACCTCCTCATGGAGACCAGCATTAACAAATACATCCCGTTACAGGATGAGTCTGAACTGGAAACAGAAATGCCCAGTCTGTGTAAGGTGAGATATCACCTGAAGCCCAGCTGCCGAGTCCTGCCTGTGTCAGCTTCTGCTCATCCTCGTGCTAGGGCATCTGTGTTCACCAGACCCAGGCCCAGGGGACCAGGACCCGCTGCCCAGAGGCAGCCACATTCCACCGTGCCCTGTTGCTCCAGTGCCATGTGTGGCTCCCCTTGAACCTGGAGTTTGGAGATGAGTTTCAGGGCATGGCTTGTGGTCACTCACAAGGGTATTTCAGAAAACCATGTCACAGAATGACCTTCTCGACAGTGTAATAAACCAGAAACATTGGCAGTAAATTGCAACACTTTCAGGGAATTCAGTAATTAATTAGAAGCCAGGAGTCCTCTCATCCCTCAGTGCAGCTCTGAAATTAAGAGCTTGAGTGAAGAATAACTTCCAGGCCAGGGAGTCGGTTCTGGGGCTGCCTCACAATTGCCCCCACACAGAGACTTACCAAGGGCTGCAATTGCCTCCTAGATGTTGATCGATTTGCTTTTGAGTTGGCAGCAAGGACATGGGTTTGACCTCTGCTTGCAGAGAGGAGGGAGAGGACTTGAGGCAGTGCCTGCGAGAGGAGATCCTGAGCACTTAGTGCCACTGCAAGGGGGAAAGTGTCTCTCCAAGCTGGGAAGGGGCTGTCTCCTTGCTGGAAAAAGACAGAGGTGGTTGAGAAGAGGAGGGTGAACACACAGAGAGCACAGCAGAAGCAGAGAGGTTGCGCCGTGACCATGGAGGATAATGAGCTGTTGAGCTAATGAAGGTACCTGAGAGGATGCGTGACCAGAGCCCGGGGAGCTACCAAAACTCAAAGCCTTGTTTCTGCTGCTGGAGAGCTCAAACACGGGCCAGAGGGACAAGGAGGCAGCACGACCTCCAGCCTGCCAGAGGCTGGATACAGCCCAGGCACGGAGCCTGGCTCTGCACAGCTCTGCTGCAGCTGGGCTGGGCTGCTCCTGGTGAACCCACGAGGCTGGAGGTTGGCTGATGGTGCCTGTGAGGTGCCCGTGGGTCCCACCGGCCACAGCAAAGGCCATGCCAGCCCCAGGCAGCAGCCAGGCACCCGCCCGGCTGGGAGGGCCTGAGGAGTGAGCTGGCAGCTTCGGATCGATCCGGCAGCCAAGGTCAGCTGGAGGGGGCTGAGTTCCTGCAGCAGCCACTGTGGAACGCTGCTGGTAATAGAGCTGGGTTGTTACAGTCTCCAGCAGGCATGGACCCCCAGCTGCCACTGACCCAGTTAACACCAGCACCTGCCTGCGGGAAACCTCCACTTCATTTTCGAGTCGTTATGTCAGGGAAGCCAGAGCCTGGCCTGGAGAGGAGCCTGGGGAGGCAGAGGAGGCTCTGGGAGCTGTCAGGATCTGGCCGTGCACGGGGTGCAGAGAGGGTGTGTGCTGGTCACCTCGGCCCCACGGAAAGCACAGCATTGCTACGAACCACCACACGGTGGACCCTGCTCTGCTGGGATGACCACACCCCTGCCTGGTGGAGGGATTTGTGACAGTCTTGCCATAGCCTGACGTCCTCAGGGAGTGCAAACATCACACACCCAGAGCTGAGGCATCGAAACACAAAGCTCAGAGAGGAGCACCTTGTGCCTCCCCCAGTACAGCCATCACCTTGTGCCTCCCCCAGTACAGCCACCACCTTGTGCCTCCCCCAGGCCCGTCATAACCTTGTGCCTTCCCCAGTAACCCCAACCACCTGTTCCCTCCCCCAGGCC
>NW_008587847.1:28292-33320 GCF_000691845.1 Merops nubicus
CAGTACAGCCATCCCCTTGTGCCTCCCCCAGTACACCCATCACCTTGTTCCTTCCCCAGTACACCCATCACCTTGTTCCTTCCCCAGTACACCCACCATGCTGGACTGGGAGGGGGGCCTTGTGCTGTCCAGGATGTCTCTCAGAGCCTTGCTCTGGAGTGCCTCACACAGAGCCCAGAGCTGAAGGAAGGAAGGACCAAGATTTGTGTTTATTTTTTTGTGTGTGTTGTTGGTTGGTTGGTTTGTTGTGTTTGGTTTTTGTCTGATTGCCTTCTAGTTTTCAAACCATGTGTTAAACCCCTGAGGATGCTCAGGAAATACTGTGGACTGTCCCCCCTTGGCCTACAAGCACGACCTGCACATGGGGTGAAGATGCTGGGGACTCACTGCTGAAGCAGGCAAAGGGCTGAGGAGGGGAGCAGGGGACACCAGCCTGGATGTGAGCAAACCACAGACAGGATAAACTGCTACGATAGGGGGACTGTGGCCAAGGTCAAGGGAAGTTGTTCACCCTTACAACCAGCAGTGGGGGGTCACCCTGCTGGGCTCTGGTCAGCCAGGTGAAGAGGAGGGTGGGGTGGGATCTAATCACAGCTACAGCTACTTGGGACCAATTGTGAGGAAAACAGAGCCAAGCACCACTGCTAAATGATGTAAAAAGAGACAGTGGTCACACGGTGGGGCTGCAAACATTCTAGATGGACATTAGGAAGCGTTTCTTCACCTGAACATGGTGCAGCCCTGACACAGGTACCCAGAGTGATGGGAGATGTCTGTCCTTGAGGGGTTTCAAGAGTTACGTAGGTAAACCCACGGATAGAGTGCTGGGAGTAGTCCTGCCCTGAACAAGCAGCTGGACAGGAGATCCCAGAGGCCCTTTCAGCAGCCCTGCTGGCATTCACAGCACTGTGCCTGCTGAGCATCACTTCTCCTGGCTGGACTTCAGTCCAAGGATGCCCTGCCGTGCAGTGGTGCAGGCATTTCTCCCCTACCTTTGCAGAGGTCCTGCCTGGCTCCCTGCTCCTCAACCCAGCCACAGTGTCTGCAGCCTGCAGGAAGGTTTATGACACTTTGATCTCTTCTACTTATCGTGAGTGGTCTCTCTTACTGACCTTGAGATGGGCAGAACTGCATCCTGAATGCACCCATTGACTTTTGATGGGGCCCTGAGTGGCAAGAAAAAGTCAAACACAAGCCATGGTGGCAAGCAAGTCAGGATGCCACACAACAGGCCATGTGCTCCTTGCAGCCCATGGTCCTGTGTCTCCATACTTTTCACCATGCTAGCCTCAGAGAGCAGCCTGAGGAGCCCTTGGCCACAGGCCAGGTCCTATCGTTTTTACCATTTTTCACCCCCAAAAGCCTTTTGCTTCCTCTGTTTGCCCTTCCTGGCTGGGGAATCAGCTGCAGGGCCCTGCCAGGCACACCTCAGCTGGGAAGCAGGGGCTCCTGTTGGGTGCCTCAGGGTTCCTGGCCTGCTGTCAGCATAGATCTGGGCACCCTGCTCTGATCCCATCTTATTTATGGCACATCCTTCCTGTCTTCTCCCTGCTATCATTGCCTGAAATGTTGTAATTTAGATTCTGGCTGTGTTTGATTGCAAACTCTCCCAATCTACAAATTTCAGTGACAAACACTAGAGCAGCTCGTTTACATGCCAAAGAGATCAGTCTGGAACTGCTCATTACACAAGTGAATAAATAAATAAGAGACACATTAAAGAATGGAAAACAATCATCCAAATTAACCAATGGATGTCGAATAATGACAGGCCCTGACACCCTTAACAGAGGACAGGAGAAGGAGAGCTGGGACGAGCTTCCCCAGCATTGCCCAGGGCTGCTCAGCACTCATCTGCCTCCTCTCATCCCAAGAGCCAACAGGGATGTGCATCGATGCCAGGAGACAGCAAGCAAGGGCTGGAGCTTGGAATCCTGGCATTTAAACCTGGCATCTGCCTGTGCTCCTCACACCTGCTCTGTGGAAGCATCTGTCCCAGGAATAACACATCTCCTGGGACAGCCAGTAAAACATTCTGATTTTCAGCTGGTATCTCAGGAAATCCTTGCAGGGCACCTGAATGAACCATCCCAGCTCCTTGTTCTGCTGAAGGCAGCCCAGGAGGTGTCAGGAGTGGTGCAGACCCTGCTGTGCTGCACAGGGAGCTGAGCTGCTGGTCGGCAGCACGGGCTGGGCTTGGGGCAGGCTGGCTCAGAGGCTGCAAGGACAGTTTGCTTCATGGCTGTTGTGGCTTCACTGGGCCAGCGGTGGCTGCAGGGACAGGGGTGCTCTGAGCTGCCCTGACCTCCCTGGGGCAGGTGGCTGGGGGCAGAGCTGTGTGCAGCACCTGCAGTGCCTCTGATCCCCTGCCTTTGTCACCGTCCCCTGTGCGGTGGCAGGGAGGTGCCACTACCTGAGGTACCCTCCTCTGGCAGCTCCTGCCTGCCTCCCCTAAGCACCCCGAGGGATGCCCAGTGGGGGAGCCAGCAGAGGAGCATCTCTCCCTGTTGTCTGCTGTCACGGGGACCTGCAGGCACCGGGGACTCAGGGAGGAGGTTTTGCAGGGGTCACCCCTTCTCCAGGAAGGCGTGCGAGGCTGGGATGGTGCTGACTTATCCTGCCAAGTGGGAGGGCAGCAAGGTGGTGAAGGAGCTGCTCCATCGCCCATCCTGAAGGGAGGAGGGTTGCTCTGGATAAAATCCATGTGGAGCTGGTCCTGGGTCTGCAGCAGAGCTGGGAGGCCATAGCATGTGCCCCAAATGCCACGCATGCTTGCTGGAGTGTTCAGCTTTCCCCATTCCCAGGACTGTCCTCTTTGGGGCTGTTTTGGTGCTGCCTGGGGCTCTGTAGAACACCTACATCCTATCTCTACTCTAGCACACACCCACCTTGCCCCCTACCTCAGGCTTGGCCCCATTTTGTGTCATCGTTGCCCCTTCTCCATGCTGGTGCTGGTGGGATGCTGCTGGAGCTGCATCACCGGGGATAACCTGCCAGGACTTCAGGGACCCTCGTACCTTCCACCCTGGCTTGGCCCTCACTTGTCCCCCAGCCCCAGGGGTGCCAGACTGCTCTCAGCCTGGGGGAAGGGCGTGGGTGGCCCTGCTGGGACCCTTTGCAAGGTTGGGTTGCTCTGTGTGGTCGCCGGGTGCCAAGGCGAGGGTGCCGTGAGCTTGCTCTGCGGGTGGGCACCCTGCGGCGTGGGCTCTGGGGACACGGGGGTGCTGGAGGAGGAGGAGGAGGAGGAGGAGGAGGAGGAGGAGGAGGAGGAGGAGGTGCTCAGGGGATGGGAGAGGAAGGCTTGGCTGGGATGTGGCAGCACTGAAGGTCAGGCGAGTGGAGCCAAGCCCTGCTCGGGAGTCTCGAGGAGCTGGAGGAGGTGGCACCCAGACCAACACCAGCTCTCAGGAGATGCTGGAAATCCATAACCAGCCCCCCATAATTCAGCCTTCAAACGGGGTTAAGGGGTAGTCAGGGACAAAGGACACAGGAGCACGAGGATACAGCCATCAGTCAGCCCTGCCTGAAATGATGGAGTGCTCTCATTTTGGCTGTGTATTAAGAAAGGGCAATAGGGCAGAAACACAATTACTGCCCAGAAAGCACCATTTGTGGAGGGTAGGTCTTTTCAAACTCACCTGTCATCTCTTCTTGACACGACTACAGGTCTGGTTGATAGAGGAACTCTGCAGATAAAATAAAATTGCATTTCTTCTGGGCATCTGATTTATTATGGGGTGACATTTTGATTAAAAATGTGTATTATATTGCATTAAGAGGGCATATATTCAATGAATTAAAGAGTGGCTCACTGACAGATCTCCAGAGTTAATTATTAATGGAGATGCACTGATGAGTGAAGCTTTGTCTGGCAAGGGTCTCTGGGCTGATTTTGGGTTGAGTCATTTCCCTTCAGGTGTTTTGGAAATGACACAACCCTTGGACCTGCTAGAGGTGGCAGGCAGGGGGAATGGAGGGTTTGCCAGCCCCTCTTGGCTTTGGGACCACCCTGATCCCAGGCCTGTACACTGTAACTCTTTCCTTGAACACCACCCTTTGCTCTGTTCCTGAGGAGACCACAGCACCTTGTTCTCATGAAGGTCAGCTCAGCTGCCACAGGGCTCCTGCAAGGACACTCCAGGTGTGTATGGGTCAGAAAACCCATCCTGGCTGCCCACTGCACCCCCCAGGGGTGGTCTGGCTGGTCTCCAGCATCCCCAGGATGTGAACCTGCTGGGCTCATGGTGGCATCCCTCATCCCTCTGCTCCCTGCCACAGTGAGGCGTTGGCACCGGTGGCATTTTTGGGCTCTTCTGTGGCAGAGCTGATGTGCACCCCTGGGCACTTTCCCTGGGTTTGGGGGTGTGAGGCATCGTCTCTTTCATTTTGCAGGTCTAAGTGAGGCCACACACATCTCCTGGAGTTGCTCAGATCTGGCTAGTGCAAGGCACAGCCACTCAGAGGGGACTGGGAGAAACCTGGGTGCCAGCTACCCCCATCTTCTCCCACTCTACTTCAGAGACAAGGTCCCCAAACCACTGAAGTGAGGGCACTGGGAAGATGTCTCATCAAGGATACTTGAGGCCCTGCTGAGCCACGCAGGCACTGGAGCTCTGCCCCATCGGGGTGCAGTGGCAAGGGGGGCATCTGGAGGGGTGAGCCCCCAGCAGCAGCAAGGACAAGGATGGGCACCACTGACAGCCACACTCTGCCCATCGCCCAGACCAGAAGCCATCAGGAGTGACCCCTCTGCCCCACCAAGCACCCCTTAGATGGCCGTGCCACCTCATGTTCACACCACGGGTCCCCTCCTGCAGTGACAGAGCCGCCGTGTGCCTTGTGGCACCTTTGTGTTGCTTTGTGCCCAGTCACCACTGGCCTCTGCTGTGGGGACTGTGCTGCTGGGCCAGGCTGGGAGCCCTGTGACTGGATGGGACCCCTGTGCCAGGCTGGGACCCCTGTGCCAGGCTGGGAACCTCTGTACCAGGCTGGGAACCTTCGGCCCGGGTCGGGGCCCCCTGGCCCGCG
>NW_008587847.1:33824-35113 GCF_000691845.1 Merops nubicus
ACCCTTGTACCAGGCTGGGACCCTTGTGCCAGGCTACTAACCCCTGTGCCAGGCTGGGAACCTCTGTGCCAGGCTGGGAACCTCTGTACCAGGCTAGGAACCTCTGTGCCAGGTTGGGAACCTCTGTGCCAGTCTAGGAACCCTTGTGCCAGTCTAGGAACCCCTGTGCCAGGCTGTGCCAACCCTGTGGTCCTGCACTTTTGCTGATGAAGCTGTTCCCTCACTATGACCAGCACAGCCCAGGTCAAGTGAGGAAAGGGGAACAGATTTCCCTCTTGTGCAGAGAAATCGAAACTTGGCACTTCACCAGCCAGGCAAACCACCACGCGTGCAAAGACATCCTCCTCACCCTGCTCCTCTTCCTCCCTGCGCCCAGGGAAGAGCTTCCAGCAAGCAGAGCTGCTGCTTGGTCTGGTCTGAGGTAAGACAAGGAGGTAAGTCACCCTGCACGGCTGGGGACACATCTCCTCTGCCCCTGCTCTCCTGTACTTGCTCCCTGTCCCCATCCCTTCTTCACTTTCTCCCTTCTTAAGAGTTTAAAAGGAGGAGGGAGGAGGGGGAAGAACAAGGGGAACTGCAGGAATCTGCCCCTGCTCCATGTCACTGCGTCCATCACTGTGCTCTGCAGGCTCATCTGACTCTGGGCTGAGTAGCTCGGGTTTGGGGGCAGGTCTGTGTGCTCAGGACATCCCTTCTCTCCCCCAGCTCCGTGCTGGAGATCTGGATCCCTTTTCCCTGTTTGTTTGTGCCTTTCTTGTTTTTCCCTCTTCTGGCACGACTCTGCATCCCTTCCCCACTCGTGCTCTCTCCCCTGGAAGCACTGCCCCACACATCAGTGCTGGAGGAAGCATCCTTCCCATGCACAGTGTGTGACCACTCATCCCAGGGCATGCACCAAGGGTCTGTGCTGTGCCCCATGTCCTGGGCTTTCCAATCCCACCGCCCTACCAGGGGCACATTTTTAGAGTTTTTTTTCAGTAACATCAGTGAGTTCAGCTCAAAATCCTTCCCTGAAGTTCCCGTTTTCACCGTTGGGTGTGGTGTCCAGCTCCCTGTGTTGGGCACCACAGGGGTGGGTGGTAGATCTGCATCTGGTGAGAGCACCCCCACGTCTGCACCTTCACCTGTGTGTGTGCTGCCTGCTGGACCCCACCCACAGTCCCCCCACCCCTGTGCCCGCAGGGAGGCGGGATGCAGTCCAGGTTTTGGCTGGTAGCCAGCACCCTGGCAGCAGTGCTTGGCACGGCCCTGCTGGAGGATGGGGTGTGTCGGGCACCAGACGGCAAGGA
>NW_008587847.1:35165-35367 GCF_000691845.1 Merops nubicus
GGGAGGGCGGGGCAGAAGGGTGACGGGTGAGAGCCAGGTGAGGAGGAGCCGGGGAGGTGTGGGGCGGGTGGCCTGGGAGCCTCAAACCTCTTGCAGGAGCCTGGCGGGCTGTGGGAGCAGCTCGGGGAGTGCCCGATGTGCGTGAACAGCTCCTCCCGACGCCTCTCCCCAGGGAAATCCACACAGAGGACCGGCATCCAGG
>NW_008587848.1:0-12142 GCF_000691845.1 Merops nubicus
AAAATAAAGACTGCAGTAGTTAGCATCAGCGTGCGGCTGCCAGTCCATCGGGGGGCTCTAGTTGTTGCCTTCTCCGCCGTCGTCGTCTTGCTGGTCGCTCGTCCAGAGCGTTAGGTTGTCGCGGAGGAGCTGCATGATGAGCGTTGAGTCCTTGTAGGAGTCCTCGTTGAGGGTGTCCAGCTCGGCGATGGCGTCGTCGAAGGCCGTCTTGGCCAGGTGACAGGCCTGCTCGGGGGCGTTCTGGATCTCGTAGTAGAAAACGGAGTAGTTGAGGGCCAGCCCCAGCCGGATGGGGTGGGTGGGCTGCATGTGCTCCTTGCTGATCTCGTGGGCTTCGCTATAGGCCTTCTCCGAGGACTCCACCACGGTCGCCCTCTTCTCCCCGGTGGCCACTTCGGCCAGGTAGCGGTAATAGTCCCCTTTCATCTTCAGGTAGAAGACTTTGCTCTCGTACTGCGTCTCGCTGCAGTTCTTGATCAGGTAGTTGTCCAGCAGGCTCAGCACGTCCTGGCACACGGCCTCCAGCTCCTTCTCGATCTTCTCGCGGTAGGCCCGCACCATTTCGATCTTCTTCTCGTTCCCGTCGGCGGAGGTCTTCTGCTCGATGCTGCTGATGACCCGCCAGGAGGAGCGCCGTGCCCCCACCACGTTTTTGTAGGCCACGGACAGCAGGTTCCTCTCCTCGTTGGACAGAGGCTCGTTCAGCTCCGTCACCTGCGTGGAGAGAGGGAGAGAGAAGAGACACGCTCGGGTTAAGCCCCGGCCAGCCCACGTTCCCATCCCGTGGGCAGGAGGAGGCTCGCAGGGTCCTGCTCGTCATCCAGCCTCCGCTCCCGGCCCACAGAGCCCGCTGGAAATCACGCCGTGCTCTGGTCCCCCAGCGAAAGGGGTGGGCTGGCTTTTATTCCAGGTATTGTCCATCTCTTGAAAGGTCAGCCTTTGCCAGAATGAGAAAAATCTTCCAGTGAAGAGACATCTCTCACCCGTGAGATGAGAGGGACAGTCCCAGCAAGAGGATGGAGACAGTCTGGGGCAAGAGGGACCAACGTGGCTATGGGGGTTCATGGCCCCGCTCCCCTGAGCGCAGGCCACGCTTCCAAGACGCCTGAAGAACACGTTGGATGTTAAATCACAGCTGCCTGAGGCCCCTGGCCCTGTCAGGCCTGAGAGGCTCACCCAGTCGGAGCACATCCTGCCCACAGGGGATTTTCTCCACTGGTGGAACGGTGTTAACTCACAGCAGTGACAGACTGGGGACGGAGAGCCCGGAGCCAGCGGGCTGCCAACCCCACCTCAGCTGCTAACCCCACTGGGAAGCCTCACGTTTGATGTTCCAACAGCACCACAGAACTGCTTCAGCGGAAAGAGACCGTTAAGATCATCGAGTCCAACCATTGCCCCAGCACTGCCAGGTCCCCACTGCCCCGTGTCCCTCACCCCACATCTCCACGGCTTGGAAACCCCTCCAGGGGTGGGGACTCCACCACTGCCCTGGGCAGCCTGGCACAGCCCTGGGCAACCCTCAAGGGGAAGACATTTTATCTAATGTCCAACCTAAACCTCTCCTGGAGCAACATGAGGCCTCTCCTCTTGTCCTATCACTCGTTCCCTGGCAGAAGAGACCAACCCCTACCCAGCTCCAGCCTCCTGTCAGGGAGTTGTTGAGGGTAACCTCATTCCAGTTCCCACAGCCCCATTCCTGGCAGCACCTCTGAACCCACTGAAACCACTGCCCAGCCTCCCAGGCAGCTCGGGCAGGGCTCTGCCCACGTGTCTCTGCACCCTCAGAGCACATGCAGCAGCCCAGAACGTGGTAGCAGCCAGGCTGCTCCACTCAGCTGGGCTAGTGCCAGCTGCCAAGTGGCACTCTGAGCCTGGGTACAGCCACTGTCCCCTTCCCCAGTTACACGCCCCCACAGGGCAGGAGCCTGCAGGGCTCCTCTCAGTCCTCCCTTCTCACACGGATTAGGTAATGGTTTGGATGTGAAAGGCTTCTGCAAATACTGACTCATTTTCAAAAGCCTCTGTAAGGACAAGGTGTGTTCTGGGCCTAGATAACCACATTTATGGTGGTGATCAAGAGGCCAAGGGCTCATGCTGGAAGGTGTGGGATGGTCCAGCCCAGAACCTCGTTGGAGTGGCCTGGAATGACTCATGCTTGCTCACACCATATCACCCTGCTGGTTTCAGCAGCACCCACCCCTGCCTGCAGCTCTCCTCGTAGCTGTTCAGCCATGCTCTGCCTCACGTCTCCTCCCAGCACCAAGCTAGAGCTCAGCCTCAGATCCCCACCCAGCACACGGAGTACTTGGTCTCTGACCTGGATTCCCTCTGCTCCTTCCTCAAGGCGGAGGCAAGAGCCTCCACTCCCCCCTCCCGCTGTGGTGCGGACCTGTGCTGCTCCACGAGCTGCTCCACAGCCTGGCAGGGAGCCACCAGCAGCCCTGCTCCATACCGAGGGGTCTTGCTGTGCAGACCAGGCAGAGCTGGCCTCTGTGCCAAGGGCAGAAGGTGCCCGAGGGGCCAGGGAAGCGGGGGTCACATTAAAGAGGGCACAGTCTCCTGGAACTGTGGGACAAGGGGCACGGGCAGCGTGCCAAGGCAGCTCCCAGCCTTCACGCCCCGAGGGAAGCAGGGGGTGTGACACCCAGGCCACTCAGCAGCCCCCGGGGCCCTGCCCCTCCTCTCCCAGCTGGGTTAAGGGTGGCTGCTTAACCCCAGGGCATCACACTCAGCCCTGCACCCAGCCCAATGGCAAGGGGTTGAACACCCGGTGAGATGCTGACACGCTGCCCCAGCCTGCCCCGAACCCTCCGCCCAGAGCTCTCGGGTTGTCTCTGATCTCACAGGACTTAAAGAAATGACTCCACCCGTTCTTCCCTTTGAGCAACGCTGTGCAAACATCAGTTAAAGATACTATGAGGTTAAAGCCATCTGAAAGATGCTGGAGCACACTGAAAGTGGCCTCCTGCCCCACAGCTCATGGGCTGTCTGTCCTTGGAGACAGTAAAAACTTCACCAGGCTACTCAGGGTCTTGTCTCATCTAAGTTGCCCTGCTTTGAGTAAGGGAATTTTCACCAGGGCCTGTTGTGACAAGGAATGATGGTTTTAAATGAAAAGAGGGAGATTTAGACTAGATAGGAGAAATTTTTGACATGGAGGGTGGTGAGCCCCTGGCCCAGGTTACCCAGAGAGGCAGTTGATGCTCCACCCCTGGAACCATTCCAGGTGAGGTTGGCCAGGACTCTAACCAACCTGCTGTAGTATCAGATATCCCTGCTCAGTGCAGGGGGGTTGGACTGGATGACCTTGAAAGGTCCCTTCCCACCCAAACCATTCTGGGATTGTATGAACTGGGACTGGAAACACCCAGAAATCCCAGCCTGACTCACTCTTACCTTCCCGCTGTAAAAGCAGCGTCCAACATTCACCCTCCAGCCACACTCCAAGAGACTTGCTGACTCCAACAGTTTTGTCCTGACACTGGCCATGAATGTCAATAACCACATGAGGCCCTGGTTTTACTGAGCCTCTGAGCAGAGATTTTGAGTGTGGACCAAGCAGGTGACTTTAAAGCTGCCCCACAGGGCCCTGGTTTTACTGAGCCTCTGAGCAGAGATCTCAGTTTTGAGTGTGGACCAAGCAGGTGACTTTAAAGCTGCCCCACAGCTGGGTCTGAAGATACTTATCACCACAGAAAGAAGTAGATTTACCTCTTCTCTCCAGAAGAGTCTTGCTGGAGGACAGATTTATCAAAACTACAGGGAATTTCACAGGATTAGCTTTGCCATAAACATTTAAAATTCAAATCTATTAAGGATTACAGAAGAGAGTTGCCTGTCAAACTCTTTTCAACAGCCTCGCTGACGGATGGCAGGCACTCCTGTGGAGAAAGCAGGTTCCTCCAGGGAGCTGGTGGGGAGCTGATCAAAGCAGAAAGGGAGCCTTGTTAGCTGGGTAACTGCTTTCCAGCAGCACCTGGGCTCCCAGGAGGGCAGAGCCCTGCAGGGAAATGGTGTGACATGGCCAGACAGGGACTGCATCCCTCAGCATGAGCAGGGGGAGGGGAAGAGGCTGCAGCCCCACACGTATTTCAGTTTACAAAGTGGGTTCAATCAGGCCAGAGGCAAACCACCAAGCTCTGGCAGTTTACAGTGTTGTGCTGAACACCTCCCATGGAACATCAATAAGGCAATATCCTGCACCAGGCCTGGATTAAATTGCAGCTAACATGGCACAAGCCCTTTCAGAGAATTTTTGCTGATGTTTGCTTCCAGCATCCAGATTAATATTCCTGGAACCCTCTCCTTTCTTAACTCAGACCCTGCAGGGGTCTCACCTCCCTGAAGAAGGGCAGCACCCTCACATACAGGCCAACCCTATGAGCATTAAGTCACCTAATGCCACTCCCAGCACTGTTACATGGAGTTGGAGACTCCAAACATCCAAAGAAAAATCTCAGTTTGGCACCAGGAGGGCTCGGCAGGAGCACAGAGCCACCAGCCTCTGGCTGGAAGCCACCCTGCTCTCTTCTCCACAAAGCTCACTCCTTTTGGAGCTGGACTTCCCCAGCTGGCAGCAGAGAGGAGCAGAACTTGCACTGCTAATCCCAGCAGCTGTCAAGCCTCATCTCACCCCCGTGCCCCGGGAGATGTCGGGGTGGGGGGCAGGAGATGCACACGGGTGACATGGAGTCAGGGCTTGCACATGGCAAAGAGCTGAGCAGCAGGAGCCACACCTCGTGCTCAGGCAGCTGGGAACTCGAGAGCTGGAAGACTTTTAGCTATTCTGAAAAAGAGAGAAGGCCTTTTCCACCTTCCTTTCTGCTGCTCCCCCCCAGACAAGCCCAGCCCCAGGACTGGCTCCTCACTGACGCAGAGCCCTCAGCCGTGGTGCCTCTGCAGGTGGTCTCACTGTCAAGAGCTTCTCTTCTTGTGCCCTGTCAGCAGAGGTGCCAGGAGCCAGACCCTCAGCAGAGACCCTGCCTCGGAGCTGAGAAGAAGACAGCCTGCCAGGGAGGGCTTGGCATGGAGCAGCCTCTACTGACAGGCTTTGGCTTGCAGGCAATTGCCACCACCACGCTGCCAGGCTCCAGTCTGAGCAGTGCCTTTGAGGGTGCCATGCCTGTACCACTCAAGCACCCTAAAGCCACAGCAGCACTCCAACAAACACTGCTGAAAATTCAGGGTCTCTCCTGCTTGAGAGCTCAGAGGTCTGGACAAATCAAAGCCCTGTGATCTGCAGCACAGCTCTCTAGAGGCAGCATGACCTCGAGGGTTCTCCCTGTCTGTGCCACAGCTCGGGCTCCTCCTTGGCACGCTCCCGACATGCCCACGGACCACACTGCAGCCAGGGCAGGTTCGAGGGTTCTCCCTGTCGGTGCCACAGCTCGGGCTCCTCCTTGGCACGCTCCCGACATGCCCACGGACCACACTGCAGCCAGGGCAGGTTCAGCCTCACACCGAGAACCCAGGGAGCATGAAAAACCTCACTGGCCCCTACTGCCAAGGTTCCTGCTCTCCAAAACCCCAAGGGTTGGTCTTACTGCACCTTCTTCCCAGAAGCATCCTCACGAGGAGGGTTTTTTGAGATCTAGGGGGGAGGTTTGCCCCCAGCCAGTGGCAGGTTAGTTGGCTTATGGGACTTATTCAGGACTCTTACCCTCCCACTTCTCACCCTGTATCAATAGGTCTGAAGTAATCAATTCCAAGTATGTCATGAAAGAATCATTTCTGAGGGCTCTTCAGTCGCTGCAGTGGAGATCCATCGCAGGATTTAGTTTTCCTGTTTACACACATGGATTTTCACTTAACTTTATAACCAAGTGCCCACCCATTTATGGCTTTGATGTCTTATCTTAAAAGATACAGCAGAGCAAGCTGAGCAGCCCCAGAGACTCTTCCCTGGGGAATACCATCAGCCTTTGACAGTTTAGTCTGAGTTATAAGCCTCACTTTTGCTTTTCTGATTGCCTACAAGAGATCCCAAGTCCTTGAAGACATCAGACATCTAGAAAGGAGCCAAGCTTTCCCAGAAGAGAGAGACAGGCAACCATGAGAACCCCAAACTCTTCACAGAGAACAGCTTTTGAACGTCACCAGAGCTCCTCTTCCACCAGGATACACAACAGCCATCTCCTCCTCAGCATTCCTGTCTCCCCTGTTCCATCCATGGCTTCTGCACCATGTAATTAGGTCTGTTATCTCTCAACAGAAGCCCTAGCAATTGCCTTCTTTTCCTTCACCCACAGCTTTATTAGTCACTCTGAGCCCTGGCTTGAAGATCCTCTTTCCTGCTTCATGTCTCAAAAGACAACCACGCTTTTGAAGCAATGTTCTGGCCACAAGAACCACCACTGAAGTTCTTACATGGCCTGAAGCCACCAGCAAGGGGAGCAACCAGCACACAACCACTTGAGGCTCGAGCAGATGAGAAATGGCCACGAGCACCTGCAGCCATCCCTGTGCCCCCCATCTTCAGCTGCTGTCTCCTGGTGGGGCCCCCCTAACCATCTACAAGCACCAGATCACCTCCAGCAGCCCGGGTGCTGGACTGCCTGGTTTTTCTGTCCACGTCTCACTCTGTGCCTAGCTCCTGAAGAACTGGCTGCCCTCAGGCACATGAAATTGTCACCATTCCAGAGCCTGGGTTACAGTCACAACCAGATGTCACACAGCCCAGTCAGGAACAGCTCCTCCTTGGGATGGTGTCCTGTGACACCACCACGGCCGTTGGGAAGATGCTTTTCTTAAGCACTGTCCTACTTTGACACAAAAAAGTGTTAAACTAGACCTAAATCTAAAATCTCACCAGATTTCACTTATTTGGGTCTTTTCCCCACCTCTCTTCAAGCCTTCCCCCCAATGTCATGCTTCCAAAGTAGAATTCACACTGAGGTTCTCCTCTCCCTGCTGACTCCCTCCACTGTCTTCTCTGCTCATGTTTTATGTCAGCGTGGCCACGGGGACTTGCAGCTGCAGGTCAAGCCCTTCCTCCCATCTCAGACAAGACCAGAAAAGCAGCAGCAGGCTGTGGGCAGAAGTTAGTTCCCCACTGCTGTCTCCTCTGACTGTTTCAGAATGAATAATCACATGCCAGTTCCCATTTCTCAGGCTGGTGGGGCTGGCTCTTGTGGCAGGAGAGCAGCTGAAGGCACGTGGGATGGTTCTACCATTACCTTTCAAGCTGCTCTGAGAGGATCAAGGACCAGTGTCTGCAAAGTAAGATGTTTTTTATTGCTTGTAGCATAACTGGATCTCAGAAGCTCCTCAGGCACCCCAGACATCCATTAGGGTTTCTGCAGGTTCTTACAGTTAATAGCAGCTTTCATCCCACTCTGCTGCCTTTAACATTTCAGGTAACTCTGAACCACCCAAGACAAAGCCTTCGAATGGGAAGGGAGACATGAAAACCAAGAGCTCATTTGTGTCAGTGGTCTCTGTAGCTTAACAGCTTCTCAAGCCAAAGTGAAATTCATCATGCTACACACAGGGTGGGTCAGTCCTGGAGACTCTGCAGATCTCCACTGTAGGTCTGGCTCTGGTGGAGTTCAGCTACAGAAAAAGCCAATTTCAACTCCTTGGGTCACCCCTGCATGGGAAAGGTCACAATGGAGATGAGGAAGCCAGTGAGGAGGGCTCGGAGCTGACCTGACACTGTGTTTGGGGGCAGCAGCTCCAGCCCAGCCCTTATCTGCAGTGCTGCAGCCCCAGCTCAGCTCAACGGCTCAGGTCTCTCCTGCTGCAGGGCACAGGAGATCTGCCTCCCAGCTCCTCCTGCAGCTTCTGAGATAAGGCAAGCACAGGGGAACAGCCGCCTGCCTCCTGAAGGTGGCTCCCAGGTCCATCAGGAGACCTTGCAACCTGCCGGGGCCACTGAGCAGACAGAGGGCAACCCAGACACATGGCAATGGCCAGCTGGAAGGACTCAGCCCAGCCACACAGAACCACAGGCTGGTTTGGGTTAGAAAGGACCTTTCAAGGTCATCCAGTCCAACCCCCTGCAGGGAGCAGAGACATCCCCAACTAGAGCAGGGTGCTCAGAGCCCCGGCCAACCTCCCCTGGGCTGGTGCCAGGGATTGGGCAGTGACCACCTCTCTGGGCAGCCTGGGCCAGGGGCTCACCACCCTCCGTGCAAAAAAATTCTCCCTTCTCTCTAGTCTAAATCTCCCTCTTTCCATTTCAAACCACCACCTCTTTTCCTGTTGCAACAGACCCTGCTAAAGAGGCTGTCCCCATCTTTCTGACAGGCCCCCTGAAGTACTTCCCAGCACAGGCATCACGTCTGCTCTTCAGCTGCACCAGCACAGAGCTGCAAACCACTTCTGAACCAGCACTGCCCAGGCTTGTGGCTGCTCCCACAGCTACTGTCTGCTCTCTGAGCCATGAAGGAACAATGCCCAAGCTCTTCTTGTCTTCCTCTTCCTCCTCAGCACCCTGATTATTGTCAGCCTTGCTGAAGGACAGGCTATCACACAGGATGGACACCAGGCAGGGGACAACTTGTTTCGCTGTCTTGCTGCTACTTGCTGCCTCCATACTCATCAAAAACTCTTGGGAAAAACAACCAATCTCCACTGGTCTAGTGCCTTCCTGCCACCAGATGGAGAAAGCAGCAAGTGGAACCACATCAGTCCCAGCATTTAAGAGGACTGTCACTCAGGGCTCATCACACCATCTCCAGCAGATGGGAAACCAGCACCTTTGCCTCCTGACTGCAAAGCAACAGAAGGGACATCAAGCTACTCCCTCCCCAAGATACAGCAGGCTGGCAAGTGTCACCTGCCTACTCGTGTGTTTCTGCAAGCAGCACAAGATCACCACTGCTGCTGCACCACCCAGCAGCCTGGGGAGCTGGGTTATCCAGCCTGTTCCCTGCTGAGATGCCTTTCCTCCAAGCTTTACGTGGAGCACATGGAGAGCAGCTCCACTGCTGTAGGAGCTCAAACACGCTCCTGGAGTAGAACCCAAGGAGATAATCTTGAAAGGACAATGACAATTTGGTGATTTCTATGGCCTCTTCTGGGCTGCACTGAACTTCTCCAGGTGCAAGCTGAAAAGTTCTTGAAGGGCAACCACAGCTCTCCTCAACATTTCTGTATGAGTTTTAAGACTTGATTTTTCTTCTTTCCATTCAACCATTATTGTTCTTCAGAAAAGTTCATCTACTCAGAGGCTTTTTACCTGAAGCAGCCATCGATGGGATGACCACCAGTCACTGCTAGAGTCTGAAGACTTGGTCAACATAGGGGAAGACTGACCTTCCCTCTCCCTCCCTTTTTTTTGGCAAAAAAACCCCAAGCTGGACAGATTTCAGGGACTCCAGCATTTAAGTAGGGACATACTAGATAAAGGAACCAAGTTTCATGTGGGGAGGGTGTTTAGTGCTGCTGGGAGGTTAGCTGCTTAAAGACTTACCTCACAGCTTCCCAGAGGACTAATCTGGCTCAGATATTAGTGTGTTCCTGCTCCCCCCCAGCCCCAGGGCCACCAGATCATCAAATCCTCCCCGCAGCCTCCAGTGCCAGGCCAACACCAGACACTTGTCCTTAATCAGGGGCTCAAAAAAACGACAGCATTGTGCTGCAACCATGATCCCTGGTCAGTTGAACCAAGCAGAGAAAGGAGAGACCACGTGCCAGGGGCAGGACACCCCGGGAAAGGCCGAGAGGAAGTCCTGGCTGCTGAGGGAGCCTGCTCCCACGTCTGCCAAGCAGAGCAGTTCATAGCTGGGCAACTCCTGGCTGCCTGCACGGCCTCCTCCTGCATGGCAGAGCCAGTGCTGCTCGGGAGGGGGAAAGAGGAGAAGCTGCAGCCACGCAAACAACTCCAGTGCAGAAGTGTTTAACTGCTTCGTGGCACTACAAGAGGGACGTGGAGCTGCTGGAGCGTGTCCAGAGAAGAGCCACGAGAATGATCCGAGGGTTGGAGCAGCTCTGCTGTGAGGACAGACTGAGAGAGTTGGGGCTGTTCAGCCTGGAGAAGAGAAGGCTCCCAGGGGACCTTATTGTGGCCTTCCAGGATCTTAGGGGGGCTACAAGAAAGCTGGGGAGGGACTTTTTAGGATATGGAGTAACAACAGGACTGGGGGGACTGGGGCAAAGCTGGCAGTGGGCAGATTCAGGCTGGAGGTGAGGAAGAAGTTCTTCCCCAGGAGAGTGGTGAGACCCTGGGATGGGTTGCCCAGGGAGGGGGTTGAGGCCCCAGCCCTGGGGGTCTTTAAGGCCAGGCTGGAGGAGGCGCTGGGCAGCCTGATCTAGTGGGAGGGGTCCCTGCTCATGGCAGAGGGGTTGGAACTGGGGGATCCTTGTGGTCCCTTCCAACCCTGACAGATTCTGATCTGTTTTAGCAGAGGACTTTAGAGCCCTAATGGCTCAATGGTTGGACTTGATGATCTTGGAGGTCCCTTCCAACCTAAATGATTCTATGATTACCCCACGTGCTTTGGGAAGGGCTGCTTGTCAGGCATCAAGGAGAGGTTCTGGAAGTATCACAAAAAAACCCCAGGAACCAATCCAAGATTTTTGCTCTAGGTCTTTTGGTCACAGAACCAGCAGTTCCTTGCAGTGACTGAAACATGTTTTACCAGATGAAGGAAGAGACTTTCTGGAACACCCAGGTGGACCCCAGCATGCCAGCTCCACAAAGGGTTTCATTTCCACACCAGTGAGTAAGGTGATTATTCCTCCAGATGTACTTTACCCTCCCACTGCTTCAGGGATTTCAGGCTTGATCTTAAAATTGTCTTTGCTAGAGGTGTGTTGCTTAATTTCCTAAATGAACTTGCAGAACAGAAAGTCAAGTTTGTGCTCTGGCAGCTTTCTGGAGCACTGCAGCCAGTTTTCAGTTACCAAGAGGGTCACTTTACTGTTCTAGATCTGACTGTGGGTTTAACCACCCTCGCCTGGCTCCAGCTCCCTCCTCCCAGCTCTCTTTTAAAGCCCAGGGGACAACCCGCACAGATTTGATCTCAGTTCATCATGGGTGACAGAGCCCCTCAGGCACCTATCTCTTGACACCACCAAACGGAAGGAGGCAAGCTCCCAACTTCAAGGTAATGAAATATTCATCCCACGTAACAAAGCCCAACAGCACCAACAGGCAAAGCCCCCACGCCTTCCTCAGCTGGGTGGAAATCAAAGGCTGTTAATCTTCCCCAAGTCCTCACCCACCGCTGAATACTGAGCATTAGCCTTCTCCAAGTGCAGATCTCCTGCAGCAGTGTCTGTTAGCACACAGCACAGCAACAGCTTCTCCAGCTACTATTAATAACCTGCAGGCTGCAGAGCACCACAACTGTCCACACGACGTGTCCATCAGCAGCCTCGTTAGCGCTCAGGCTCAGGCATCTCCACGGGGGTTTTTAGAGCCTCGCTGAGACCATCTCAGGGAAGAATCAGAAGCCCACTGACAGGCCAAGTAGCTTTGCCTGGTGTGTAAGCACAGACACATCCCAAGCAGGCCAAAGCATCCAATAAGATCAGAGGGAATTTGCAAACAATTAAGGAATGTTTTGTACTTTGAGTCCCCGCAGACTCGCGCTCTGTCCAAGGGCAGCTGCCTCCAACACCCAGAGACTGACTCAATTCTAACATCTCCTTCAGGGAAGAAAAAACATTAAGTACTCTAATCCCTAATCTGGGGATCACTTTAAGGGAATCTCATGCCATCATCAGTGACATGTTCTCCAGTTTCTCTCCGACTGCTGTTAACTAATGCACTACCCTTGGTCAATAGATCACTGGTTTGGGGCCAAAATTCAGGTTTGTTTAACAGCCAGTTGAGCATGTGCTGGGTGATTCCTGAGATGACTGAGTCTGGGTCAGCACAGGAAAACCCCAGACTGGGGGAAGTTTGTATTGAAACGGGCAGACAAAGGCCTTTGTTTCAGCAGCTCCACGAAGGCCTAGCTTGTGAGAGACCTCTCAGCAGAGCTCCCTGCAGCCTGAGAATTGCTGCCTTGGCACTTCAGCTCCATTTTCCAGAATTTACCATTCCTGAGAGCTCCCAGACCCCACCAAGCAACTGCACTGCAGCCACCACGAGACTCCTGGGTGGCCACTGAGCCCTGCACTCCACCAGCCCCAGCAGGTCCCAGGGCTCTGGCCCACTGGAGGGGCTGGAGAGCCCCAGCAGCTCCGG